>NC_057803.1:186687230-186896893 GCF_018294505.1 Triticum aestivum | reverse complement strand
AAGATTGTGGTATGGACCAGGCGTCGTTCAAGCAAAGTTTTGCCTTGCCGGGAAGCAAACGACAGAAAAGCTAAGTTGCCAAAGTTCGAGCAATCAATTGTTAAATTTTTTCTGAGTTATCTTCCTCGAACGACCTTGCTTTGTATGGAAAACCTGTGCGCGGAGGAACCAACTCGTGGCTAGTTGCGCCCTTACTTTGTTTTGAGTCCGCTCAACAACTTAAGTGTGCTGCATCTAGTCGCGACAAGGTTTCTTGTCAGAAGCAGCGCCGCCAGCAGGCTGCTGAAGTTCCGCACTCAGCGCTCGCGGCTCGGGCGCCTGCGCCAACAAGTTCCCTAGAAGCGTAGGGTAAAAACATACAAAGGAAGGAATCTAGTAGAGGAAATAACATAGCAATTGATAACAGAAATAAAGTTATATTACAAGATAACTTGTCGCGGCTCTAACATACTGTTTTCATAACATGATTAGCAGCGACAAGGGAAAAGAAGAAATGGGTGGCCTAGTCTACGCGTCCGCCCTCGACCCTCTTGATCTCGCTCACCTTGTCCACAATGGGTGCGACAAGGGCCTTGAGTGCGCCCCGATCGGCGTCTGGCGGCAAGGACTTGAGGACGTTGGTGAAGCTGAGGCTTGGATTGCGGAAGGCCACCTTCATCAACACCTTCTGGAGAACCCCGACGCAGATTTTGCGCGACTCGTCGGCCAGCTGCTTTGGGATCCTTTCCCGGAGCCGCTGGAGTGCCGTCGCCACGCCCTTGAAGAACAGGCTGAGCTTGGCGCTGGGTTGGAGATTCTCGTCGGAGGGATACCCAAAGTCTTCCATCCCCAGCTGCGGCAGCTCCTCGTTGATGACTGCGGCAATATTCACCAAACCCTCGGTCCAGTGCTCCATAGTGTCTCTGAACGAGTTCTGGGTAACTGCGATGCTCTCCAGCAGTGCCTTGTCAGCTTTGACCTTCTCCGACAAGGTTTTCTCCTGCTCCTTGGCGGCCTCCAGCGTCTGCGTCAGCGTGGCCAGCTTCAGCTCCAGGTCTGCATTGGAATCCTTGGCGGCGCTGAGCTCCTTGCCCCTCTCAGCGAGAAGACCTTGCAGCTCACCATGGGCGGCAGCATCCTTCTCACGCTCACGCTTGAGCGCGGCAAGCTCCTCGCCGCTCTTCCCAATGTTGGCCTCCAGCTGCGCCACTTTCTCCTCCAGCTCTTTCTTGGCGGCCTCTGCGATCGCGGCAGCATCCTTTGCCTCCTTGAGCGCCCCCCAAGTGCTTGCTCGCGCTCGGCGAGCTCCTCCTCGTAGCTGTCGAGGTTGGCCTTCCGCTGCACCAATTCTCCTTCTCGCGCGGACTGCTTCTCGGCGGCTAGCCTTTGCTCCTCCTCAGCTTCGGCCTTCTCGAGAAGGAAGGCCGTGCGCTCCTCATCGAGTCGCTCCCGCTCCTGTGCCAGAGCCCGGAGAGCTTCTTTACTGTGGCCCCGGAGCTCCTCCGCGCGCTTCTCCATGTCAACTCCCGCCTTCGCGACAAGCGCTTCCCGGGAAGCCAGCTTGGCTTGCCGGGCGCGGTAGAGTGATAGCAGCTTCTGCAGCAGCTCCTCCTCCTCAGGCTCGCCACTGCTGCTGCTGGGCACGTCGACCAACGACAGGCCAGCAGAGGCGAGCACCTCCCCGTCAAAAGTTTCCCCCTCAACCGGCGCCCTGGAGCTCGACGCCCAGGGTAGCTTGATGAAGATGTCGTCGCCGGCCTTCAAGTAGGCGCCGGGCTTGGGCTCCTCGGAGCCCGGCTCCGCAGCAGCGGCAGAGGGATCGGCGGTCGGCGCAGCGCCTGGCGCTCCTGCGGCCTCAGGGTCGTCAGTGCAATCGCCCGACCCCTCGCCGCCCTCTGCGGCGGCAGCCTTGGCGGCCTCCTCGTCGGCGGCCTCATCAGCACCGGTCCCTTCCTCGCCGGCGCCCTCTGTCTCCATTGGCTCAGCAGCAGATGGGTCTGAAGAACGACGAAGGGAGAAAAATCAATCAAAAATCCAGGAGAAGAAAATCAGAAGAAGAAGAACCCAAGGGAAAGTTTTTGGACAAGTGAATTACCTATGCCAAGATCTGCAGTTGCGGTCTCGGCCGCCGCAGGATCGACGGTGCTGCCCCTTGCCGGAGAGCTCTCCCTTGCCGGAGAGCGCTCCCTTATCGGGAACCCCTCCCTTGGCGGCGTAGTCGAAACAGATGGTACTTCAGGACCAGCTTCCGGGCGCTCCTGATGTGGCTGCTCTGCTCCTACACAAATCAACAAGCAAGATATCAACAAAGGAAAAAGCACTCATGCGCGCCCGACAGCAGAAAGCTAACTATGAACTTACGCTGGGGGCTGCTTTGAGGAGTGATTGTCGGGTCCGTCAAGGTGGTCTCGGACCCACCCCCTGCTGACACGGTGGGGTCATCTTCGATGACGATCACCGCGGCCTTGGCCCTCTTCGCCGCTCTCTGGGCCAGCGTCCTGAAAAGAAAGGAGTCCGGATTGAAGCAAGTCAGATACAAGATAAAAACAGCAAAATTCAAGAACTACAAGAGCACCAAAGAAGCTTACTCTTCATCCTCCTCGTCGGAGCTGAGCGCGGAAAGATCGAAGTCCGGCTCCCCTCTGGTGCGGTGAGGCGGAGGAGTAGGATCCCTTGCTCGCTTGGCGGGGGCGGTGGCGGTGGCCCGGGAAGATCCCGCTCCAGTTGCCGCTGCTGTGTGAGGCGCACCCGCGGCAACATTACTTGCCGCGGTAGAGCGTGTCGCACGGCTTGGCGGCTGTTGACCCGGCTGCCGCCCCGCTGCGTCCCCGGCCCTGCGAAGGCGCCTTCTTGGCGGGGCCGGGGGCTCCGCCTGCGGCAAGCTTTCTGAAGGCTCGGGCTCTTCCTCGCCGGCCTCGCTCGGCTCAGCTTCAGAGCCGGCAGGCTCTTCCTCGCCAATGAACTCCGCGCGCTCAGCAAGGTTTGCCGCCTCTACAGCCTCCGCCTCCTCCACAGTGAACCCGAACACGCCCGCGGCAGCTGCGGCCGCAATCTCTTCCGCCCTAGTGGCGATGTGCTGCAACTCCTCGTCGGTGGTGTCACGGGTGAGGCTCTTCTGCTTGTCAGCATGGACCGGCACTTCTTCGAAGTTGTCGAAGAACGCTTGCACGACGTCATCCGCAGGCTCTTGCCAAGTTGGAACGATTTCGTGTGAATCGCACAACGGCATCATGGCGCGGATCCGGTCAAGCAAAGAATTATTGCACAAAGGAACTACGCCCCTCGGCAGCGTGAATGGGTGCTGGGGGTCGCGTTTGAACAACTCCAAAAGCATTGCATGCAGCTCCAAGACGGTGAAGTTGTAATTGAGGCCCGACCGCAGCCTCATGATGTCCGCCGAGTTCTTGAATTCCCAGGCGGGCCTCCCCCTCTCCTGCAGGGGGGCGATGCGGCGGCGGAGGAAATCTGCGCCTATAGCGCCTACAGTGAGCCCGGCAAGCCTGAGGCGAAGGATCCTAGTAATAGCGATCTTCAGCCTCTCGTCTTCCGGGGCCACGTTGCTCCAGTCATTTCCGTGCACTATTGGAACTTGGCGCACGGCGGTGAAGGGCTGCGGATTCTCCTTGACGATCCAGCACCACTCCGCTCTCCACTCATCCCACTTGCTGCGGAGCTCACCCTCCAAGTATGCCTCCTTCTTGCCGACTCTCGAGATCCATGCGATCCCTCCGGCAAGCGGCTCTCCTCTCTCTACCCGAGGTATGAAGAAGTGGCGGAAAAGGGCAACACTAGGGTGGACTCCGACAAAGTTTTCGCACAGCCATGGTCAGAACGGCGTTGGGGGTGAAGTCAAGGAGGCGGAAGCCGTATGTGTTCATGATATCGCAGAAGAACTCCGAGAAGGGCGGGCAGAGCCCGCAATAGAAGAATAACACGAAGAATGGGTACCCGTTTGGAGCCAGCTCTGAAGCAGCGGCCGGGAGTACCCTCGTGCGCGGATGCGCATGCGTCTCCGTCGCCCAAAAGAGGTAGAAGTACTCCCTCAGTTCCTGCACGCCGAGCTGGGGGGAGAAGATCGCCCGCTCCTTCCGCAGCGCCGTGAGCCGTTGCGCCTTGGCCGACTTCACGCCCTTTCCCTTGTCGGCTTTCGGAGCCATGGCGGAGGTGGTGGGGGAGGTCGACGGCGTTGGTGATGCTGGTGGCAATGAGGGGCGGAGCGCTGCTCTCTCGGCTTTGAGAAGAAGGGGGGGAGCGGCGGAGGTTCGTGAAGATGGAGTAGTAGCAACCAGCAAGGGGGAACGAACTGCCCGTGTTTCCTCTGCTTATAAAGAGGGACGGGGCGGACGTTTCGCCCTTCCGAATAAAGAACCACCCACGATCTCTCCCACGATGCCGCATTCAACGCGTGCCGTTAGGGGAGAGCGTGGTGGATACGGAGCGAGATTCGGCGTGGCCCAGCCCGCGTGTGCCCGTGCCCTGTCTTGGGCCTGGCCCAACAGCACTCGGCACCGTGTCTGGCCCAGGCCCGGGGGCTCCTGTCGGTGTACTAGAATAGGGGTACCCTAGTACCCCGAACTTGTGCACGGGCAGTTGCAGCACCCCGCGGTAAGGCTTGCCGGGCGAACACCAAGATCCTCCGTGGTTCCCTTGGAGCCATTCAAGAACAAAGTATTTAAACTCAAGAGACAAGGCCCCGGCAAGAGGAGCTTGCCGGGAAAGCCAACCAAGGCACTTCAAGGAACTTGCCGCGACGCGCCACGCGCTCCGGCAAGGCAACAAGGCCCCGGCAAGAGGAGCTTGCCGGGAAGACCAACCAAGGTACCTCGAAGCCCGGTGAGCGACAAGCTTCCGGACCCGACAAGATAGCAGCAGCGGCAAGGCACTTGCCGCGGCAGGCGGTCACTCTGTGCCCACGCTCCAGCACATCCACCAACGTGTCGCTCTGGGGGCCTCACCAGGAGCGCGTGGCGGGAGACTGTGCAGCCAGCGGTGCGCAGTGGCATGCGAAGCTGACAAGATCACCATCGTGGCGAACGGTGGCGCCCCTAACAGTCCTTTCCTGCACTGTTTGGGCAACTCAGACGGGCCTTTAATGCCCTTGTCCCCTGCCGTCAGGGTTAGGTACGGTGCACTGTACATGTAACTGTACCAACCACCTCACTTTTTACATTTGTACCCTTCTCTACGTTGCCACCTGTCAGTGACCCCTTTAGCGTATAAAAGGAGGCCCATGCGCAACGTAGGGGGGGTTGGTGGGTTCGGTTCGACTCATTCGTAACCCAGAAAAACACTTAGCTCTCACGAGCAAGAACACAAGAGAATACAACCAGACAAGCAGCAGTAGGAGTGTTATCTCTCTGGAGAGCTCCGAAGCTGGGTAAACTGCTCGTGTGCTTCGCCTCGATCTGCTCTTCGTGCGATCTCCGCCCCCCGCCGAACCGAAAGGGGCCCGGTCCACCGGCCCCATAGGTGTTCGGGGAGCAGTTTCGCATGACACCGACAAAGGAGATATAATCACATGGGTATGGGCACTCCCCTTGGCAACTGCCAAGCTTGGGGGAGGTGCCCCGGTATCGTATCATAATCACAACTCCTACCTTTACCATTTTTCTTAGTTCGATCCTATTAGTAGTATCTTGATCTAGTAGAATAAAGTTTATGGCATGATCTAGTTTCGAGTTTCGCTTTATGATCTCTCTATGTAATCGAGTCCGTGAGTTATATATAATAAAGATTAGTGTTGAGTCAAGGGCTTGATTATTTTGCCATGATCTTGGGTGAATAAAATAAAAGAGAAAAAGAATAAAAAGAAACAAAAAGTTCATATTGATCTTATTGAGAGTAATGACTTCACATAGAAAGAGTATGATGATTAAAAGTTGTTGGGAGTTGGCAGACATAGCTTTGGTCATTGTTGCAATTAATAGGAAGTAATAAGGAAAGAGAGGTTTTCACATATAGATATATTATCATTGACATCTTTTATGATTGGGAGCACTCATTAAAATATGACATGCTAAAGAGTTGATGTTGGACAAGGAAGACAACGTAATGAGTTATGTCTTTCTTATATCTGAGATAAAGTATGTTGTCATGGTTCCTCTAACTTGTTGAGCTTGCCTCCCCCTCATGCTAGCCAAATTCTCAGCACCAAGTAGAAATACTACTTGTGCTTCCAAATATCCCTAAACCAGTTTTGCCATGAGAGTCCACCATATCTACCTATGGATTGAGTAATATCCTTCAAGTAAGTTGTCATCGGTGCAAAGCAATAAAAATTGCTCTAAATATGTATGATTGATTGGTGTGGGAGAAATAAGATTTATACGATCTTGTGATGTGGAAGTAATAAAAGCGATGGACTGCATAATAAAGGTTCATATCACAAGGGGCAATATAAAATGACGTTCTTCGCATTGAGATTTTATGCATCCAACCATAAAAGCACATGGCAACCTCTGCTTCCCTCTACGAAGGGCCTATCCTTTATTATTATCTTCTACCTTATGCAAAAGTCATGGTGATCTTCACCTTTCCTTTTTCATTTTATCCTTTGGCAAGCTCAGCATGTTGGAAAGAACATGATATATATATCCAATTGGATGTAGGGGAGCATGAACCATTATTGTTGACATTACCCTTGAGGCAAAAGGTTGTGGGGCAAAACTATAAGCCCCTATCTTTCTCTGTCTCTGATTAAAACTCTGTAACCACAAGTATTGCGTGAGTGTTAGCAATTATGGAGGACTAAATGATAGTTGAGTATGTGGACTTGCTTTTTAGCTCTAACATAGACTCTTTCCGATGTTATGTTAAATTGCAATTGCTTCAATGACTGAGATTATAGTTTGTCGGAGCCCAATAAGGTTTATGATTTATACTTTTGCATTGTGAATAGATCATCACTTGAACATAAGTAATCATATGACAAAATCGATATATGTTGCTGTTATTAGAATAATCATGATGCCTTCATGTCCATATTTTATTTTTATCGACGCCTCTACCTCTAAACATGAGGACCTATTTATTGTTATCGGCTTTTCGCTTGAGGACAAGCGAGGTCTAAGCTTGGGGGAGTTGATACGTCCATTTTGCATCATGCTTTTATATCGATATTTATCGCATTATGGACTATTATTTCACTTTATATCACAATACTTATGGCTATTCTCTCTTATTTTACAAGGTTTACATAAAGAGGGAGAATGCCGGCAGCTGGAATTCTGGTCTAGAAAAGGAGAAAATATTAGAGACCTATTCTGCGCAACTCCAAAAGTCCTGAAACTCCACAGAACGTCTTCAAAGAAATAAAGAAAAATCCAATCCAAAGATGAAGGCCAGGGGGCCCACACCCTGCTCACGAGGGTGGGGGGCGCCCCCCCTAGGGCGCGCCCCCCTACCTCGTGGGCCCCCTGGTGGCTCTCCGATGCCCATCTTCTCCTATATGAGGTCTTTTGATGAGAAAAAAATAAGAAGGAACTTTTTGGGACGAGACTCCGCCACCATGAGGCAGAACCTTGGTGAATCCAATCTAGAGCTCCAGCAGAGCTGTTCTGCCGGGGAAACTTCCCTCCGGGAGGGGGAAATCATCACCATCGTCATCACCAACGCTCCTCTCATCGGGAGAGGGCAATCTCCATCAACATCTTCACCAGCACCATCTCATCTCCAAACCCTAGTTCATCTCTTGTATCCAATTCTTGTCTCAAAGTCCGGGATTGGTGCTAGTAGGTTGCTAGTAGTGTTGATTACTCCTTGTAGTTGATCCTAGTTGGTTTAATTGGTGGAAGATCATATGTTCAGATCCTATATGCATATTATTACCCCTCTGATTATGAGCATGAATATGCTTTGTGAGTAATTACGTTCGTTCCTGAGGACAAGGGAGAAGTCTTGCTATGAGTAGTCATGTGAATTTGGTATTCGTTTGATATTTTGATAAGATGTATCTTGTCTAGCCTCTAGTGGTGTTATGTGAACGTCGACTACATAACACTTCACCATTATTTGGGCCTAGAGGAAGGCATTGGGAAGTAATAAGTAGATCATGGGTTGCTAGAGTGACAGAAGCTTAAACCCTACTTTATGCGTTGCTTCGTAAGGGGCTGATTTGGATCCACATGTTTCATGCTATGGTTACGTTTACCTTAATACTTTTGTTGTAGTTGCGGATGCTTGCAATAGAGGTTAGTCATAAGTGGGATGTTTGTTAAAGTAAGAACAGCACCCAAGCACCGGTCCACCCACATATCAAATTATCAAAGTATCGAACGCGAATCATATGAACGTGATGAAAACTAGCTTGACGATATTCCCATGTGTCCTCGGGAGCGCTTTTCCTATTATAAGAGTTTGTTCCGGCTTGCCCTTTGCTACAAAAGGATTGGGCCACCTTGCTGCACTTTATTTACTTTTGTTACTTGTTTCTCGTTACAATTTATCCTATCACAAAACTATCTGTTACCACTTATTTTAGTACTTGCAGAGAATACCTTGCTTAAAACCGCTTATCATTTCCTTCTGCTCCTCGTTGGGTTCGACACTCTTACTTATCGAAAGGACTACGATAGATCCGCTGTACTTGTGGGTCATCAGTTGACCAGGCCGCGCTGAGAGCACTAGGGCGATGGACGACGGTGAGGCCTAGGAAGGAAACGACACGGAGGCAGGGAAGACTCGGCAGTTGTTTCCCACGCGGAGGGGAGTACGACTGTATGAGGGTTTACTGGTTCGTTTGCCGTCGCCGGAGAATAACAGCAGGTGTGGGTGAGTAGAGGGATGGCTAGGCCAGCGATGGGAGTACAGTGGGGCGGTGAGGCCTGCGCGGCAGCACAGCCGGCTGCGGGGAGGAGGGAGCAGGCAGTCCCGCCGGCGCTTGTTTGAGCGGCTGGAGCAGGATGAGCAGAGATTGTAGAAGCACGACGGCCGTTGGATGGACATCCAACAGTCACTGCTTGTGCATCAACCTTTTTTTAGGAAAGCCTCATATCTGTGGAAAACGGCATACAACCCATCTGCTATTATTTCTAATAATTTTCAGCCCATTTGCTAATTCTTAAGGTTTTTTGGAGCCCTATTCTTTTTGTTAGCATTACAGCCCAAATTGTGGCCACAGTTAAAATATTATACGAAATTTTGCATATTTCAGTGCGGTCCGAACTATTTTTAATCCTAAAATTTCGACTCACATTCAAACTGATTTAAAAAATAAATGCATATCAATATAGAATCCAACAAATTCTCCACGCATAAAAATTAATGTAATTTAAAATCTTGAAATGAAAAAAGATATTTGAAACTAATTGCCGGTTTGATGTGTTTTAAAAATGTACAACCCATTTCTCATTACTGATGGGCCATTTTCTCGGCCAGCCGAATGAAAGCTCTCCTCGTCTTGAAAGATTTGCAGCCCAACAGGCCTGACAAAGCGACTTACTTGGCAAATCACAAAAAAACTGGGCTGTGGCCGTGGACCCAGCTGTCAGCCTCTCCACGTACAGTACTCTTCCGATGGAAGTCGTTCCTTGACCACGTTGACCACGCCGCGCGGAGAGCACCACGGCGGTGGACGACGGCGAGGCCTAGGAAGGGGACGACGCGGAGCCGGGGAAGACGCGGCAGTGGAAGCCCGCGCGGAGAGGAGTACGAGGGTTCACTGGTTCGGTTGCGGTGTGAGGCTGCCGTCGCCGCAGGGCCTGGCCAGCAGTGGGAATAGTAGGGGCGGTGAGGCCTTCGTGGCAGCACAGCCGGCCACGGGAGGCAGGAGCATGCGGCACGACCGGCGCTGCTTTGGGCGGCTGGAGCAAGAAGACCAGAGGTTGAAGAAGCACTACGGCCGTTGGATGGACATCGTACGGTCACTGGAGCTACAATCGTTCATATTGACTAAGTTGACAAAGCCCTCCGTCCCCGTAAACTTTGTTGGCCCACAAGTCATCCTCCTACTATGGTGGGTCCCAGCTAGCAGGGGGGTATTCATTTTTTTGTGCGTAATAAGGAGGCACTTCCTTGCGTGCGAAGATATAGCTGGTGGGTCTGACATGTCAGCGGGGGGAACGTTTTTTTCGCGAAATACAGAGGCCCTTCCGGTGGGTCCCAGCTGTCAGGTGGAGGAATCATTATTTTGCGCGTACAGTCCACGGCCGATGGATGTCGTTCGTTGACCAAGTTGACCAGGCCGCGCCGAGAGCACCATGGCGGTGGACGACGGCGAGGCCTAGGAAGGGAACGACACGGAGCCGGGGAAGACTCGGCAATGGTTGCCCACGCGGTGGGGAGTACGAGGGTTTACTGGTCCGGCTGCCGTCGCCGGAAAATAACAGGAGGTGTGGGTGAGTAGAGGAATGGCCTGGCCAGCAATGAAGTAGGGTGGGGCGGTGCGGCCTGTGCGGCAGCACAACCGGCCACGGGAGGCGGGAGCAGGCAGTCCCACCGGAGCTGGTTTGGGCGGCTGGAGCAAGAAGATCAGATATTGAAGAAGCAGCACGGCCGTTGGATTAACATCCAACGGTCACTGCTGCTAGAATCGTTTGTGGACTAAGTTGACAAAGCCAAAGTACACGTCAACCTAGTAGACCCACAAGTCAGCCTCCAAATCTGTCCCAAACAGCATACAGCCCGAAATTTCTAGCCAGATTCAAATTAATTTTAAATCTAAATATACCTTAATTTAAATTCAATGAAATTTTACCCGCACAAAAACAATGAAATTTAAAATATCAAAATCCGAAAGAAAACAGTATTTTGGAACTAATTGTCTGTTTGCTGTATTTTTTCATTTTACAGCCCATTTATTATTACTTATAGCCCATTTCTTATTACTTATAGCCCATTTTCTGGGCAAAATGCATCCCTCCTCGTCTTGAAAGATTTCCGGCCCAGCAGGGCGTAGAAAAGCAAGTAGGCCTACGTTGGTTATTCTGCAAAAAACAAAATAGCTGGCTAGCAATTTTCAGAAAGGAAAAAAACAAACTGGGCTGGCCATGTGCTAAACATATGAAATAAAAGCCTGGGCTAGACGGGCCACGGGTCCCGCACAACCCAGTTGATACCCTTCTCCGTCCCGAAAAAACAAAATTACTGCGCGCGCTGCTGGGTCCCTACTGTCATCCTCACCATGTACAGTCATCTCCTTATTCCTCTCGGTTGTTGACCATGTTGACAACACCGGAGGGCGGCGCCGCGGCGAGCGAACCAAGGCGGAGGACGATGGTGAGGCCTCGGACGGGAACGAACAGGAGCCGGGGCAGATCACAGCCAGCCGTGGGAGGCGGGAGCAGGCGGTCCCGCCGGCGCTGGTTTGGCTTTGGCGGCTCGAGGAAGAAGAGACTGAAGAAACGCGACAGACGTTGAATGTCAATCCAACGGTCAAGGTTGGCACAATCGTTTTGTTGACTAAGCGGACACCAAGTAGCATACTTTTTTATATATAGGAAGAAAACTGCGAGGAAAATGCGTTCGTCTGCCGTCCTCCTCACAGGGAACGTTCGCCACATAAGTGACTAGCACCCTTGGTTTTCAACCGAGAGGTCTTGGGTTCGAGTCCCAGGAACTCTCAATTTTGTCCTCCTTCCTTCCTCGCAAAAAAGGGAAAGAAAATCAAAGACTTGGGAAGGCGTACAGAACAAGCTAGTGTACCAGTAATGAGACGTTGCCGAGTTTTAGAAAAAAGAAAGACGTGCTCCTGTAGCTGGTTCGAATCCAAACCTAGACTATGACTATATATGGTGCTATGCTACTCTGCAAGTAATGAAACTGACATATCCAACGTTCGCTTCTCCTCTTCTCTACTTACTCTGCCTAGCATCAGAAGCTCTGGCCGCAGCAACCATGTCCGCTGGCTGCTCGTCCACCTGCTCTTCAGCAGGCAACAACCAGATATGCGCCAAGTCGCAACCCGTACCATCGCCTGTGGGTCTCATCACACCCTCGCCGGCACGCGCACCGCAGCCGATTGCTCATCGCAACCCGCTGCCGTTGGTGTGGTGCCACTGCTGCAAATCACGCAGAGTCATCCGTCGCGTCTCAACCACAATCCGCAACCCTGGCCGAGTCTTCTACAAATGCCCGAATCATGGGGTAATAATATGTTTAAGTGTTGTTCTGCTGCTTTCAGTTGCTGATTTTTTTAATAGTTTGGTTGATGATCTACCAATTTGATTCGTGCAGAAAAGGGAAGATTCGTGTGATTTGTATTTCTGGGAAGTTGCTGATGTGGGGGAATGCAACTACGCTGATTATTTGGTTAGCCGAGGAATCCCAATACCAGCAGGTTGGGGTGTTGGACAAGTAACTGAAGGAACGGCAGAAGAGGAAGATGCAGAGCAGAAGCTTAAAGATGCAGTTCCTCTGATCATGGCCAAGCAACAGCTGCTGAACGGCCTTGACAGCAATGAGGAGATGAAAGAGCTTGTGAAGATAATGGGCAAAATCGATGTGCTCTGTAGGATGATTGTCTCTTTATTTGCAGTGTATGTAGCACTCGTGATGTATTCAGTGGCTACGACATGAGCACTTTGCTGAAACTAGTAATGAATGAAACCTGTGTAGCAGGCTGGGCGTAGTGTTGTGAACATCTAATGATTTCTATTAACGGAAATCAGGGGGTATCCCCTTTTGCTCATATAAATAAATAAATAGCAGAGGCCCTGTCGGGTCAGCTTTGTTCTCATTCGAAGACGTCGAGCAAATTGCAGTCCAACAGCAAACTATGTCATCAAATTCAAGTTTCACAGCCAAATATGAGTACAACTAAACAACAATGTCATCATGTTTTAGTTGTCATACAATCACCAAACACAAATCAGCATACATAACAAGTGATGTTCTCACAGCAAAATACTAAACAACATGTTCATCAGGTTTCAGTTGTCATAGCAAACACAATTTCACATAGTAGATAAAAAACGTCTTCTGACAGGCAAATACGACAAAAGCAATGTAATCATCATCCGCAGCAGCAGCGTCAACATCTTCGCCATGTGTATCAGTCTGAATCGTAATTCCCCACGGTGTCATCTTCTTCTTCGTCCTCAACGTCCTCGAACGTTGGCTTCTTCTTGATCAACTCTTGTATGTCCACAGCACGACAGGCAATCTTTTCGCCGGCGTCATTGACGTGATGGTTCTCAAAGATATTAGGAACATCTGTGTTATCTTGTACATCAGGAGCAGTGTAAGCATCATCTTGTTGTGCAACTTCATTAAACGAATTCCTCTGCTCAAACCTTTGCAATACTCTCCAGTCATCGCTACGTGCAAATGTGTCTTCCAAGAAAAATATCTGTGTTGCTTGATTTGCCAAAATAAAAGGCTCGTTGGTCTGGTACGCCGCCTTGACATTGATGGATTTGAAATAATCATCAGCTCTGGGTTTTGCGATCCTGGAAAACAGGTTATACCAACGACAGCACAACAGAACCACACACCGATGATCCTCGAAACTGGAGATATACTGCAACTGAATAATGTCTGTTATGTTAGCATACATTTCAGTTGTCTCTTTGTCATACGTATCCGTGCTCATGATGGCACTGTTTTGTGTCTTCCTGCCTTCGTCTCGTGCAAGGGTGTTGTAGCGCACATCTCCAACAACGCAAGATTCATAATGTCTTACCCGAGTATCAGGACCCATTGCTAGTGAGTAAAGGGCATCATCAACTGCCTGCCCATCCTCCCGCATCTTCTTAACCTATGGTTAGAAAATAGACAAGCTGATCATCTTATGTACTCAATATATTAAAAAAACTGACAGTGCACTTCAAAAGCTTACATGGTTCTTGAACCATTTCGCAAATCCTGCCATAACCAGTTTGTCAATGTTTCTTGGATTTTGCGGCAGTAACTCCTCTTTGTAGATGCTGCACAACATAGTGATCGCGTCAAACATCTAAATATATAAGAATGTGCTGCAAGTTTAGTAGATTACGATGTATAAGCTGCAGTACTGCACTTACTTGATATAAGGTAGTATCTCAGGACAGTTATTCAACACATACCAAACCATTTTGTCCAAATCTTTAGGTTTGTCCTCTTGTCGACTCTTCCCTGTAACTCGAACAGAATAATCGAAAACATTGAGCCCGGGATTGTCTTCACCCACCTCTTTGCTAAGCTGATCAGCTGTTTCAATGTATTTTGAGCAGAATGTCAACGCTTCTGTAGCAATGTAGGCCTCTGCAATGGAACCCTCGGGTCTAGCTCTGTTCCTAACATAGCCCTTGAAAGTGCCTAGCCGCCTTTCAATAGGGTACATCCAGCCATACTGTACTGGACCTCTAAGTAGTGCCTCATCAGGTAGATGAACAGCCAAATGCACCATCACATCAAAGAAGGCTGGAGGATATATCTTCTCAAGGTCGCATAGGATAGTTGGTATCTTGTCTCTAAGACGCTCCAAAGCATCTATCCTGATATTCCTACTGCAGAGTTCCCTGAAGAATTGTCCCAACTCTGCAACTGCTCTGTATAAGTCAGGGCGGCCCAATCCTCTAAGGATAACAGGTAAAACCCTTTGAAGTAGGACGTGGCAGTCATGAGTTTTCAACCCTTGTACCTTGTTTCCATCTGCACTGACTCTCCTTTCAGGGTTGGAAGCAAATCCATGTGGGAATCTCACACGTGACAGGACCTCGCAGAATTCTTTTCTTTTTACCTTGTCCAAGACGTACACAGCTGGTGCCATATCCCGTGGTTTACCTTCATCTTGCACCTGCAAATCCTTTCTGATACCCAGGTGTGTCAAATCAATCCTAGATTTTAAGGTATCTTTCGTCTTGCCTTCAATATTAAGAAGTGTGCCGATAATGCTGTCACATATATTTTTCTCGATGTGCATCACATCAAGATTATGCCTTAGATCCAAATCTTTCCAATACTCCAAGTCCCACAAAGTGGACCTGCGGGTAAACAATAATCTCTCTTCTACCCTGCCACGCTTCCTTTTCCCGCTACCATTACCAGGATGGTTTCCTGGTGTAATATGCCTGACCTTCTCTAATTCCACTTGCAACTCATCGGCGGTGAGCCTCTTTGGCGCATCACGGTTTTCATGCTTTGCATTGAACACATGTCTTCGGTATTTTCTAGGATGCGGCTTGTCCTTGGCAAGGAAACGGCGGTGTCCAATGTAACAGATCTTGCTAAGTATTGCGTATGACAGCGGATTCCTGTCACAGCGAACACATGCATTGTAACCATGTGTCGTTCGCCCTGACATAGTGCCCAAAGCCGGATAATCATGGATGCACCAAATTATAACAGCACGCAGAAAGAAATCAGCTGGTGGGCTGCTATATAGGTCTCGAGTGAGAACACCCTTCCATAGCTGTTGAAGTTCCTCCACAAGAGGCTCCATGAACAAATCAAAATCCTTTCCAGGACTTTTTGGACCTGGGATGAGCAAGGCCATCATGTAGTTTGATTCTTTGGTGCAGACATTTGGAGGCATGTTGTAAGGGATAACAAGCACTGGCCACATGCTATATGTGGCGCTCTGGTGGCCAAATGGGTTAAATCCATCTGAAGCTAAGCCAAGTCTAATGTTTCTCGGGTCAGCAGCAAACTCTTTGTGTTTATCATTGAAGCTTTTCCACTCACTACCATGAGATGGATGGCTCATTACATTCTGATCTCTGTACTCCTGGTTCCTAGAATGCCACAGTACATCCTCTCTTGTTTCAGCATCATGAAACAACCTCTGCAATCTTGGTGTAATTGGAAAATGTCTCAGAACATTATGAGGAATCCTCTTCACAGCATCGCCATCTTTCCATCTTGATGATTTGCATTTCGGGCATTCACTTAAGTTGGCATAATCCTTCCGGAACAGAACACAATTATTCTTACAAACATGGATCATATCATATCCAATTCCAACTGCACGAAGGAAATTCTTCATTTTACTGTAGGTGTGTGGCAGCTCAGACGCATCTGGGAAAGATTCGCGGAAAGCAGCCAACATCGCATCGAATGATTTGTTGGTCATCCGCTCAGATGTCTTCACCTGAAGAAAGGTGACCATAGCTGAGAATACTGACAGCTTATTTCCTGGGGTGACAGCAACGTTGCATTGTTCCAACATGCGGGCCCACCGTTTTTCTTCTGCAGGTGAAAGTTCACGGAATGCACGAGCATTTCGTAGCATTGTTTCAATGTTGGTCAAACTCACTGGCTCCGCCACCACCACCTCCTCCTCCTCTTCCACCTGAGCATCAGGCAGATCAAGATGGTGATCTGCTGCTTCCACGTAGTCAATAACATTGACGTTCACAGCTTCACCATGATGAACCCACCTAGTATATGTGACCGACATCCCATACAAGTGTAGATGATTTTGCACAGTTGACTGGGGTCTTGTAACTGAATTCATACAACTGCTACACGGGCAGAGCACATCTGATTTCGGACCACCGTACTCAGCTCTGATAAAGTTCATGAAGTTTTCAACCCCCTCGACATATGCAGCGGAGAATCTTCGAGCAGAAGTTATCCAAGTCCTGTCCATCTGTTAGACATACAAATTAGTTCTTCTACTAGATATTACAGGAAAAACATATATGCTTTTTTATGAAGTCCAGAAAAAAATACCTAGGTCGATGTCTAAAGCTATGGCAAGATATTTGGACGAGCAGATCTAAGTAACGAAATATATGTAAAGCTAATTCAGCAAACAGATTTGAGTGCCAAATTATGGCAGGCTGTTTTAGCAGTCAATGAGGCCGAGCACACAGCCATCGAACTATCGAAGGCCATCGCAGCAACAAAGATCGAGTATAAAATGGTGTAGAGCTATTTCAGCTAACAGATTGGCTACTAGACCATGGCAATCTACGTCACAATAAATATATGGCAGGATATTTTAGCAACTAATCGGCCTTGGCATGCCATCTCAGCTAAGCAGATTGAGTGCAGAACAGGGCAAGGAAGCTTCTTAAGCAGAGCATATTGACAGTAAACTACTTCGGCAAACTGTGAGATTAACACCATCTATCAGCTAACATTCAGCGCTACACCGACATGAACGGGGCCTCAGTCTAGAATGCGCGTACCGTGGGAGAAGCTGACCGCCGTGCGTCTCCACACGAACGTCGCCAGCGGTGGCGGCGCTGACCGCCGTGCGCCTCCACAAGAACGTAGCCAGAGGTGGCGGCGCGGCTAGAGGACGGCAGTCTACGAGAGCGTACTGTGGGAGCGAGAGGATCGCCGAACCGCGGCGCCGACGTATCGGCGCGGCGGGGAGGGCGGCTTTGGCGGAGCGAATGGAGTGGAGGGGGACAGGGGGAGGGGGGTTTGGGGAATATTATTGGCTAGTTGGCCGAAGGGCGGTTGAATCGGATTTGGGGGGAATTTTTGGGTGTGGGGGGGGGGAGGATTTTCGCGCGGTGGGCGGGGGGAGTTTGGCGCATGGTCGGTTTCTCCAAGTGCAGTCCCACGTGTCAGTGAAGAGGCAAGCCGAAGCGCGTTCCGTTTGCGTGAGCCGTGTGCAGGACCGAACGTGTGTGGGGTGCAATGCGACCGCGACAGGAGTGCTGTGAGTGTACCGCATTTTTTCCTTTTAAACTAGGTGCTTCGCCCCCTCAAAAAAATCTGTTGCTTCGCGCGATCCATCGATACTACTACTAGTAATCCGGTAATCCCGACTAAAACGGCGCGGCCGGGTCTTTTCCCGCGCGATATGCTGGGAGGTTGGCTTAGTTGGGTTTTTTAGGACGAGTAATGCTACACCTACGTAATCCCAGTTACGTAATTAACGTAATGTGAAACGTGTGAGCTGTTGATTGTAGATTGGGGGGAGGGAGGGGCCCACCACCATGAAAATCAGGGGAGGAGAGAGAGAGGCAATTTACGTTAACCCTTTCGTAGGTTCCCGTAGATGTAGAAAGATGTGTCCGATCCTGCAATATAGGCCGTCCGATCTATATCTAACGGATAGGAAGGAAACTATGACAATTTACCCGCACTCCTCTCCACATTTGCAGATAAGGCTTTCCCTCGTTCATCCTTTTCTCCCACAAGATCTTGATCTTCCGTGCAACGCACGGGCATCTTGCTAGTACTCCTACAATATGTATATTATTGTGAAAGTTCATATACACCGGCCGAGATTAATGCAAACACGGCAGATTTTCATTACATTTCGAACTTTTATAGGACAAAAAAATAAAAGAAACCCGACCCTAAACCTATTCTACGGCGGCGACCGACGTCCTCCATCTGTGATCTCCATGTACGGGGGCGGGGTTCAAGACCCGTGAAGTGAAGGTGCGGTCTCCGGCGAGGAAAAGTAGAACACGGGAGACGGACCGGCCAGTTGGCACACCATGCCCTGCCGCCTCCCATGCCCTACTCATCCTCGGAGGAGTCCCCGACCTCGGCGGTGCCGGACGTTGGACGGCGGCAAGTAGGACGCGTGGCTGACGGTGCTCCCGTCGTCGGCCGCCAGCGTGGCCACCGCTTGTGCGGCGACTTGAGCGAGGGCGGCGACCTCGAGCTCCATCCCCGAAGACAAGCTCTCCCGCAGAGCGTTCGCGCTTGCGGTCATGGCGGATGTGGTTCCAGGTAGGAGGACGATGCGCTATGGTGTGGAGGTTAGCTGGGCGTTGCCGCTTTAAGTAGCGCATTCCGGTGAGGCCAAGCGTCCGGGTGCGTCATTAAGTCGCCGGAGTTGGTTCCGCGGGCACCGAGCCTCTTAATGACGACATACGAACGGACGGCATGAATGCGGGCAGCTGGCGCCGGCTGGGAACGCACCGCGCGACGGCGCGAGGGACGAGGGTTTTGGTGTGCCAGGGTAGTCAGCTGCGGTCGTGGCAACGTTGGAGATGCCCTTTGCTCACATGCGATCCCCGCATGTCATTGAAAAAGCAAGACGACCCGGCATGGTCTCAGGTCCAGAGGATGCAGTTGGCCGCGCTACACCACTCCGCGGACGCGTCGCGGCGCCCCGTGCATCCTCGACGAGCCGGGTGTTGGGGTGTGTTTGGATTGTGGCCAAAGTGCACCTTGCCAAAATTTTGGTCATGACCAAAAGATTGGTCTTTGTTTGGATGGTTGCCATTTTTTTGGCATGCCAATGAACTCTAGCCAACTCTAGTTCATTTTTCTTGCCAATGTCGGCCAAATCATGGGCAACCAATACCTCAACCAAAATTTTGGTCATGACCCAAAGATTGGTCTTTGTTTGGATGGTTGCCATTTCTTTGGCATGCCAATGAACTCTAGCCAACTCAAGTTCATTTTTCTTGCCAATGTCGGCCAAATCATGGGCAACCAATACCTCAACCAAAATTTTGGCTACCCAATGCTTTGATGGGGCAACCTTGGGCACAAACCAAACATACCGTTGGTCGTGCCACAGCACTAACGCCACCCTCGGCAAACTGAAACCGACCGTGTCTAGCGACGATATGAGCGTGTCGCTCACCGCGGTCGCCGTGTCCAGAGGCGGTGCTGGAGCTGCGCCCCGTTGTTGGCCCCAACGACCCACATGAACGGTTGTCGGTGGCGAGGAGGTCGTGGGCCAGCTCCTCCATTGGACTAGTCTGCGCTACGTCGTCCCGACGGGTGTGCCCCACATGTCTGTTTCCCTGTTTTCCCGGCCATATTCGAGCGTCAGTGCTCCGCGTTGCGCATTAGGCCTTTCACTATGTAGGCCAAGCGAGACAACTTATTGTTTATTTGAGCCGTTCAAGTATAATCATGTGGCGTTTGCTTATTTCTCATTCCTCTCCAACCCTCTTCTCCATCGATCATGTCGCCCTCCAGTCGAGTCCATCCTCCCGCATGCCTCATTTGAACATTCCGCCGAGTATCATTCGCATGTACCCACCCTAGTCCTCTTTCAATAGATCTCCGGACCCCGAGATGAAATCGAGAGGGAACGAGTGGGGGCACGTGATACCTAAGGCGGATTCAAAATTTTGAACCGGTGATCATAGCATCCGCAAATCATATATAAAGGGTATTCAATGTTCGTTTCGTTTTTGAACGTACAATATACTCCCTCCTATCCTTTCTAGTTTACATATAAGTTTTATGTGTAGTCAAAGTATATCTACTTTGATCAAAAAGGTATCAACATTCAACAACGCCCAATCAATATTGTTAGATTCGTACGTACTCCTAGATTTGTACTCGAGATGGTTTCCAATTTGACTATTGACAAGATTAATAGTACATGAGATGTATAATGTGAAAATTATATCATTGGAAACTCCTTTCACATACGAATTTGACCGTATGCTTTGTGTAAGTTGCATGTCATATATTATTACTCTAACATTTGGTCAAAGTTAGCCTCGAAAAACGCATTAGACCCTGTATGCTTTGTGTAAGTTGCATGTCATATATTATTACTCTAACATTTGTGTAAGTTGCATGTCATATATTATTACTCTAACATTTGGTCAAAGTAGTATAGTGGAAGTGGATCCTCTGACGTAGGTATCCCTGCCTTACCCTCCCTTTCGGTCACTTACTGGCGGACCCCATGCTTGCTAGGCCCCGCATGTCAGTTACTCAATGGGTTCGGCCACGTCAGGGGATCCTCATCCGTAGTATACTCCCTCTGTTTTTATTTACTCCGCATAAAACGGAGGGAGTGGTGGTATAATAAATGACGCGGGCGGGGGAGGGGGAGGGACGTCGGTTTGCTCTCAACTGCGGTCCCACAAGCGAGCGAAAACGCAAGACGAAGCGCGTTCCATTCGGTGAGCGACGTGGAGGGTCCAGCGTGCCGGGCTGCAACGCGAACGCGACAAGAGCGATGTACAGTCAAAACCGATTGACCGGTCGTCACCGGAACCACTATTCACACCAGAACCTTCGCTGCTCGGCCTACGCCAGCCACTGCCCTAAAACCACACCAAATCTCCAGCCCATTCCCCCACCTTTCGATCCCCTAGCCCGCATCAAGCGTCCCCTAGTTCGCCGGAAAGCCATGGTGCGCCGCAAGATCACACAAGATGCTGACGCCGGAGCGCCACACAAGATGGCGGCGGTCGATGCCATAGACCTCCATTCTCAAGCTCACTTTGCGGTGGGACAATCCCCGAGTTCTCTGGAGCCAAGCTACGAGGAGGAGGAAGCCGATCCAATGTTCATGGCGGAGGTCGCGGCGCAAAAGGCCCCCGATGGGTATGAGACGATGGACGTCGACTTCGTGCTGGTGTCCGAGTCCCCCATGGTGCAGGCGGACCAACGGTTCAACATGGCGATACTAAAGGAGGACCGGGAGGCAGAGGCTCAACTCGACACGGAGCGTGCGCATGCCACTGCCATCGAGGCTATCCTGCAGGCGGAACCGGATGTCGTGGATGTGAACCGGGCGGCGGAGGCTCAACTTGAGGTAGAGCGCGCGGATGCAGCTCCCATCGAGGCCCTCCCGCAGGCGGAACCGGACGTCCTGGACTTGAACCAAGCGACAGAGGCTCGACTCGACGCAGAGCGTGCAGATGCCGCTCTCATCGATGCCCTCCTGCAGGCGGAACCGGACATCCTAGACTTGAATCGGGTGGCGGAGGCTCGACTCGACGCGGAGCGCGCGGATGCCGCTGCCATCGAGGTCCTCCTGTAGGCGGAACCGGACGTCCTCGACTTGAACTGGGCTATGCTCTCGTCCATGCAGAGCGCCCACACGCTCCGCTTGAACGAGTAGCTGGAGGCCGAGGACAACCACGGTGCGGAGACACACGTCGGCAACGACGTCTGGTTCGCGCCGGCAGCCAAAGACGACGAGGTCGTCTCTTTCCGCGAGCAGTGATAGTTTTTCTTTATGTTGTTGTGTTTATGGATCTTTTGCTGTGTAAAAACGTATATTTGTTATGCAAGTCGCCTGACTTGGGTCAGTCTACCATTTCAGGCAGTTGGATGAATATCCTATGTCTCCTAACCCTTCTTTCCTTCTTCCTCACCTCTTCTTCTTCCCCAACAGACCACCGCACGGGCCGTACGGATACTCCCCAACATGCGGTTGGATAAACATACTCTATGAACGAAAATTATGTGTCAGCGATAGGATGGCTGAGTTTGGTGTGTTCACATGCGACAGCACGTGTCAGTGAGGGTGCGTTCCCTTGGTTGGGTTTGCGGCGTGCAGGAGCGACCGTGTGAGGGTGCGGTGCGACCGCGGCGTGCAGGAGCGACCGTGTGAGGGTGCGGTGCGACCGCGATAGCCGTGCGCAAGTGTACCTCCTTCTCATTTTGAAAACTTTAGGCAAGCTTGGAAAAAATGTGTGGCGAAGTTTGGCAATGCAAGGCCTAGACCCAAACAGGATAAGTACGTACGTACTACTAGGAGTACTAGTGTTAAAAAAGAAAGGCTGGGTTTTCCTTCGCGGGATTTAATCAATACAAATCCTCGTTTCACGAGTCAATTAATGCGTATTTTTTTCTCCAAAGACCAAAGAGCTAACCATCTCACTCCTCATCGCTTGATTAATGCAGCGCCATGCAAACCAACCTTCTCACTTCCGCATGCATGCAGGGGATATTAATGTCCTTGGTTGCTAACCCCATCAATTTTGCCTCGATTAGTGTTAGTGGCCCTTTGCAAATTGTAATTTTGATATACTGGCCTTGTGTACAAAAAATGGAGGTAGTAACTATATTTGACTTCCTTCCCCATTGCGGTGACGTCGACGATATTTTTTTGGTGGTTTGGCGAAGTGCGTTCGACGGAGAACACCATTGAGGGAGACCACGGTAAGTCGTTCGCAAGTGCCGCCTGCAAGCCGAGACAACCGCCTTATTTGCATCCAGGAAGTCCTTTACTAGTACTACTAGTAACTAATGCGGTGAGATGGCTTCTCGAAGAAGACGATGGAGAAGCGGAGTCAGCGAAGAGTGAAATGATGGTTGCTTCGTCCGTGCTTTTGTGATTTGACGCCTCACTGCTTTGTGATTTGTGATAGAAGGGACAGGGGAGTAGACTCTGTGCTCTATACTGTACTACATGCGTCCAAGCATGGGAGAAAGAGGAGAGACATTGCATTTTTCTATTCCTTCAATCAATCAATCAGGGAGCTTCGGTTCCATCTTTTTGGCTTTGGCAACACCGTCCACAATGGTTCCCACGATGCCAAAAGCTATTTTCACATTTGGCTACACATTGTGGATGCCCTTAACCGTACCACTTGGTTTTGCTCCTGTGTGCTATCTATACAAATCTCAATTATATTGATCTAAAAAATTATAGAATCGAGATTAGTAAAAAGGAGGTGATTTTGCCGCGCGGATGGCGGGGGAGGTTTCTTATTTGAGCAATGCTACATCCACGTAATGGTTTACGTAAAGTTACGAACTGATGTGATGTGGGACTATTTGATTGGATTAAAGGAGAGGATTAGGCCCACCCCACCTGAAAATCAGGGGGGCATATATAGATTAGATGGAAAGTATACGTAGCAGCTACGTAGCCCTTTGTAAGTCTAGGATTAGGCTTCTTATTTTCGGAGGACGTTGTCCTGGCGGTTTGCTAACATGCGGTCCCACGTGTCAGTGCTTTACCAAGCCGATCCGCGTCCCACATGAGGCAGAACAACGGCAGAAGCAACACGTGGTTAAGTTGAAGAAGATGAGGGAGAAGCGGATTCAGCAACGAGTGAAATGATGGTTGCTTCGTCCCTCCAACTTAACTGCGGGAAAGGTGCAGCTTTGTGATTTGACGCCTCATTGCTCATTACTACGCCGGCGCCATGACTGGGGTGCTTCACCCCGGCTGCTCTGCACTGTATTCCGGTATGGCACGTGGACCCGGTAGCTTGATGTCCCACATGTCGGCGAAAGGGACTAGAAGATTTATGAAAGCGAGCGCTCCACTCTTACGACGGAGGAGTAGACGACACGACGGCCCAGTGAACTGTCACTTGTACTGTATAGTACTATAGTTTTGCTGTTTCGCACGATCCATCGATACAAACCCGATTAAACAGGAAAGGGCGGGATTTTTCCCGCGTGGTAGATGATACTGGCCATACATTTCAAAGGCAATTTTAATGTATGCAAACTGAATAATTATAAGTAACAATATGATATCTAGTAAAACTAAAAACACATATGATTTATTGTGTTAGAGTGTAGTAGTAGTGCTGTATTGCATAGTTGTTAGATGTAACATGCGAGAACGTGTAGAGATGTAGTTTTGGAGGGCCTATGGAGAGAAAAGCGTAATACGGTCACCGGACTTCAGAATAAGCTGATTACGATCACTATATATGTTTTGCGGTGATTATACGGTCACTTGCTCACAGCTCAACATCGGATTGCACTCTGTTGACCGGCCAAATAGTCTGTGTGGCGCCATGTTAACTAGTTAAATTGACCATGTTTGTTGTGGGTCCCACCTGTCAGTTCGTATAGGCAAAAGGTCGATAAACACAAATTTACGCAGGCGTGACAAGGCTCCAACCCGTGCGCGGGAATCACCTGGTTGTGTATGTGTCTGTCAGGGCCTGATGTGTGCGCATGCACGTGTAGGTTGAGCACTTGAGCGTGAGAGTGTGTGTTGGTCGTGTGGTGTACTGGTGTGTGCATGCATGCGTGCGTGTGAGTGTTGCGTGCGTGCGTGGCGGCGTGTGTATGTGTGAGTGTTGCGTCCGTGCGTGGGTGCATGTGTTTGTGTGAGTGTTGCGTGGATGCAGTTCGTGTGCATGCGTGCGTGTGTGTATAATCACCACACCAGCTCCTGTGTGTTAAAACAGATGGCTCAGCATACCAATACAAGGCCACCTTATCCGCTGTGCCCGCGGTCATGACTTCGAACCACCATCCAAATTTTTTTTTGTCGTTTGTTTTCATTCTTACTAGCAAGATGCCCGTGCGTTGCATGTAACATCAAGATGCATTTGTATGACTCGTTTATCTTGTCAGAGAAAAGGATGAATGAGGGAAGGCCTTATTTGCAAATGTGGAGAGGTGTGTGCGTACCTTTTTGCAAAACTGCCATAGTTTCTTTCCTATCCGTCAGATATAAATCGTACGGCCTATATTGCAGGATGGCAGGCACACCATCATCACCAACTCTGTTTTTTTATAAGAGTGTATTTTATGTATTTTATAAGAGTGTAGATTTAGAGTAGATACAAGTCGACAGGTGGGCACGATGGTAGTGAGATAATGTGATGCAACACTAGAGGTGCCACGTGGAGCATTTAACTGGTCAACTAGTCATGTCATGAGCAAATGCAGAGTTGTACGGTGAGCCCGTGACTGCATAATAACCACTAAACGTAAATGGTGACCATAATGAGTGGATTCTGAAGTCCAATGTACATATCGTGCTTTCGCTTCAAATACAATGATCGTCATTGCATATATCGCGAGAGAAAGATGAAACATGCGTGAATTTTCTGGGGGCTTACTTTTAGAGGACCTGGAGATAGTTTTGTGTGCATACGTGAAAGGGGTGTACAGGGGGGGTATGCGATGGAGAGAGAGATGCTCTTCGTTTCTCTTTATTATGACTAACTTTGTATATAGTATAAAAATATACAAATTCACAGTGCGGAATAAATATCATTGTGGGCACCATGCAATGCAAATTAGCGTTCGTACTCCTCCATATAACTTTGTAATGTTGTATATATGTAGAAACTCTAAAATAATTTTTTGGCCACACTTTATTCAAAAGGAATGTTGTATGCGAAATAAACGTGAAGAGAGGGCTTTTTAGATCAATGGGGTACGTGATGTAACATGTGTGAATGTGTAGTTGATGCATTTGGCGGGGCCTAGAGAGGTATGTGTGTGTATTACGTATTCGAGAGAGGCATGGATAGAGGGGCCGACCGGGGGGGCGTGGGAGAGATAGCATGAGAAATGAGAGTGGTCTAGAGAGAGAGACGAATATGACGTCACGACAAGAGATTCCATTCCCTTGAGTGTGTATATGCAAGGGGGAGGGAATAGAGGCACCAGGAGAAATTTTCTGTGTGTGTGGTGTTTGTGTTGGTATGTGTGGGTGTGAGAAGATAATGAGACGTGGGGGCAGAGGGTGTGTCACCGCGTGAGGTCCGGTGGGTCGAGGTGAGGCCCTTCGTTCTGTTCCGTCCTGCGCCACATTGGTCGGCCCGTGATGCATTTAGGAAGACCCATGGATGACTAGTCATACAAGACAAAGATAGCAGAATTGTGAAGGACTCTGTGTCCACTGACAAAGCCGGCTAGGATTTGTAACCCTAGGTTCTCGGACTAAGGTAACCCCTTTATCTCTGATATTACTATTCATCCAACCTAACTTTAAGGGGCATCCTACAGAATGCTCTGCTAGAATCATACTCGTCGATTAGGAAGAGAGGTGTGAGACAATGCGTGAGAGATAGGCGTAAAGATAATGTGCGTACATGAGACACGTAGGCAGGTCCATGTATATAGAAAGGGTCGATGAGGATTGTGCGTGTGTATGTTTGCGAGAGGAAGAGTGCTTGTGATAAAGGTTAGTGAAAACAGTTGTAAATGGTTACGAGAGGGAGGGAGGGTTATATCTAGAGCATGTGTGCGAGAAAGACACCTCGGGAGAGAGTGTGTGAGCATGTGTGAGAGACCACCGATGGAGAGTGAAACTACACGTAAAAGACTGCTCTACACATTGATTAAAGATATAAATTGTATCCAAATATTAGGATGGGATCATGATATTTGCAATTCGCGTAAGGAGCGGTCATTGATCCATCAGACATCTAGATTCTATCGAATTTGAGCATGTCTATGTTATTATTCGACACAATTGATCCACATAGTTAGTATTTTGAACTCCAGACAATGCATCGCTTTAGCAATCGAATATAAACGTGAGTATAGTTCATGTTGTGTGTGTAAAGCACATTATACATACGAAAGTTACACAATGGACATTATAAATAGCTACTACCTATGAACTAGCATACATTTGAATTCAACTTAAGGTGGTTTAAAAAAATCGAATTCAACATGAAGTCCATTCAATTATTTGAATTTGATATCATGGCATTTGTAAACCATACCTAAATTATGGGGGCACCAATCTTTGCTCTGATTTTGTACATAATAGCATATGTAGTCGTGTACAAAATAGATTCAAATTTAGCTCCTCCATTCCAAAATAATCGTAGTTATAGGATTTTCAAGTGTCAAAATTTCAAAAAGAAGCGGATAATTCAATGAGGTTTTCAAACATACAAGGTCAAATATAACGTTGTATATTTAGGTCAATCCTCATAGTTCAAGAGTACTCTAAACGTGAATGCTTGTGTTTCAAAATTTCGAACGAAGCGCAAAAAGAGCCTCTACTCGCCTGAAACCGCGTGAGACCAATGTTTGGTAGTACAAGGAAATTACTTTTCTAATAACTCCGACCCGTGAAACCTACCGGCCCGACGTCCAAAGGTCTAAACCAGGGTAGGTTTGTAGCTTCATCTAGATGCCACGCAACCACATCCGAAAAACATTCATACACAATGGCCACCTAAGCACACATGTGCGCGGCCGAAATCGCTCCCGCCCACTATTTGGGACACCTAGGATTACCATCCTACCCTCGACCTGCAGTAGGTCCGAAATTTAAGAGGGGGGCAAAGTTTGTACTTTCCCCAAATTTCAAACAAGCGCGTCCCATTTCTGTTCAAAAAAGCCAAAAACAAGCGCGTCCCAGACCGAAACATGGTTCCCCCCACCCGTCCGATTCCCCATTCGTACTTCGTGGGCGCCAAAACTACCTCTCCACCAGTCGCAAAACCCTGGCGTCCTCCGTCCGCCACCCCATCCCACCCATCAATTGCCGCCCTCCTCCATCACGTCGGAGCCGATACCCCGACGTCGTCATTCACCGCAACCTCAACCGCAACACCCTCCACGACTAGTAGTTGAAGCCGAGGCCGAGCCGTCCGTACCCGAGCCAGTTCAACCACGCCGTCCTGCACCTCACCGCTGCCGCTCCAACTTCGCCACCCTCCACCACACCAGAGTTGTTTCTGCTACGCCATCCTTCACCGCCTCGGATCTGCTTCCCCTCCACCGACATACGGCCACGGCAACACAGTCAACAATTTGGCCATGGGTTCATCCAAGCCCGCACCCTCCAGAACATCGGTTTCCCCGGCAAAAAGAAGAAAATCGGCGCGACTTGTGGAGGTGACCACAGCGGCAACCGAAAAGGTACTCCTCTTCCCTTATTCGTGCAAATCTTACGTCTCTGCTTTCATCCCACAGAAGACACTAGTTGACCGCTTCTTCTTGATACTAGATGTTCCTAGTAACTCGCGATGCACAAGGTTTCTCCTCATATACTATTTCACCTTAGCTAGAGGTCCGTCGCCCCCTTGAATTTCAATTTCTGGCCACTTAATTCCCAATTAACGGAAGCATTCCCCGATGTAACAGGCGCTAGTACGCCTATTACACTGGGGAAGCAGCGCCTTGGTGTTTATCTTATGGGCATGTGCGGCCTAGAGCTACTGGCGCCCGATCTGGAGGTCGGCCGGGATTAAAGGGATGGCCTGGGGGCGCTGCCAAGCACGGCGGTGGTGTGAGGTCGATGGGAGGGCGGGGCGGCGGAGGCAGGGGTCTGTGCCGGTGGTCGCTGGCGGTTCGAAAAAGATCGTCAACAGTGACTGGCGGGAGGTAGACGAAGGCCATCTGCCCGTTCCTTATAAATCGGACGGTTTATTAAAAAAATCGACTGACCTATTTATTTTTAGTCGACTGTTATCTTAGATATGACCACATGCGGTGGTGTGCTGGAGGAGTACCTGCATTTCCTATGCTCATATATTACAAAATCATACAGAGTAGAATCTAATTTTGTTTGCCATGCAATGTTGTAGAGCTATCATATGTCTCATGTCATTTATTTTTCAGCCACCTGCTATCTGCTACTTTTACAGTGCACTAGTTCTGCACACACTTCACCCTTACTCTCATTGTTGTGTTTTTATGCAAGGGTATTTCAGACTCTGCTGCCATGAGAGAAGCCAAAAAGAAAAGAGAGAAGTCGCTCCAGTTTGGTGTGCGGCTAGGCAAGACACGTTTCAACGCTTTAAAGGGTGCAGTGTCAGTAGATGGAGATGGGGAACGTAGCTCTGGAGATGATGACGTTGCTCGCAATGAACCACCATCCCAAGTGCTTGCTTTAACTTCGCGGTGTCATATGTGGTTGTATGTTCCATATGGTGTCTAGCTTGTATTCGAAAGGCCGAAGTCGGTAAGATAAGGAAAGATATTTTTTTACATGAACCACCATCCCGTGAGCACCAGAAACAAATAGCTAGTCAGGGCACTGGCCGAGCTAGTGACAAGCCCAGCAAAGATAGGCATCACCTGGAAGCCAAATAAAAAGCTGCGATGGTGGCGAAGCAGCCCACCTCCCACCAGGCTCTCAGGTCCTAGATGATCATGCTCACCACTCCAGCCAGATGTCTAGCTTGTATTGCTTCCAATTTGGTTAAATTGCATCTGCTTAGCTTACACATTATACCTTTGAATATGACATGCCTTTCTGTTTTTGGTACATACTAGTACATCTGTGTATTAACCATGTTCTTACATCAAACTAATGTTCTTGTGTATCCCTCATCAATCACTTATGACGAGGCAGGTAGGCAAGGGGACTACTCCTCATTTAAAGAATGCAGCGTCAGCCTCCCGACATGATTCTCAAGAAACAGAAATGCTAGATGAAGATAGTGAACGTAGCTCTGTAGTTGATTAGAACATTTCCCCTACACTAGCATCGCAGGTGCTTGCTCTAACTTGGCAGCATGATATGTGGTTGCATGTTGCATATGGTGTCTAGATTGTAATTCTTCCAATCTGGTTAAACTGCATGTGCTAGTCTGCTTAGCTTATACATTATACCTGTTAATGTGACATGCCTTCCTGTATTTAGTACAAGTACATCTGTCTATTAAGCATGTCCTTACATAAAACTATTGTTTTTTTGTATCCCGCATCAATCAACATGACGAGACACCTTTAGTATATGCAGTGCGATATTAGTAGCATCTTTCATATGATTTATAGCATGCGCTGCTTCTAATTTGTTGAAATTCCATTTATGATGGGACGTTTTTAACTTGGCAGACTCATATTGGTTGCATCTTTCATGTGGTGTCTAGCTTGCATTGCTTCTTATTTGCTAGAATGGTTTCTTCTTAGTTTACACAAACAGTTGTGAACATGCCATGCCGTCCTGTTTTTCGTACATATTCCATCCTGGTATCATGTGTTTGCCTTACATCAAAGTAGTGATTGTCAGTATCATGCATGGATGAGTTCTGAAGAGAGAATTTTATTACTTTTTCTTGTCGGTTTTACTTGACAATTCAAAATCAATAAAGCGGAAGGAAGTTAGCAAGGCAGCGGATAAAGGTGCTCCTTCCGAACGGAGCGCCTCTACAGTTTCTACTCCTCCACACCCCAAGATGATTTCCAAGACAACACATGCATAGACACTCAACGAAGCTGTGTTTATGATGAGCACGTCTCCCCTAGTGCAGCATCACCGGTGCTCCCTCTAACTTGGCACTGTTATATGTGGCTGCATGTTATGTGTGATGTCTAGCTTGTATTGCTTCTAATTTTGTTGAATTCCATCTGCTTACTTTACACATTATACTTGAATAAGACACGTGTTCCTGTTTCTAGAACATACAATATCTATCTATCACACCATGTTCTTACATCAAATTACTACTGTTGTGTAACCTGCAACAATCACTTATCATAAGACACGTTTGACTTCGGAGTGTGATATAGGTTACATCTCACATTCTTTTCTAGCTTGCATTACTAATTTGTTGAAATGGCACTTATGACGAGACAATTTTAACTTGGTAGAGTGATATTCGTTGCATCTTTCATATGGTGTCTAGCTTTCATTGCTTCTAATTTGTTGAAATGCCTTCTCATTAGTTTACACATCATAAGCTGTGAATACGCAATCCTATGAATATGCAATGGCACTAATGACGAGAGACCTCTAACATGGTAGTGTGATGTTGTTTGCATCTTGCATATGATTTATTTCTTGTACTGCTTCACATTTGTTTAAACGCCATTTATGATGAGACACTATTAACTTGGCAGAGCGATATTTGTAGCATCTTTCATATGGTGTCTACCTTCCATTGCATTGCTTCTAATTTGGTGAAATGTCTTCTTCTTAGTTTACACATCATAGTTCTGGTTATCTCTTCCATCCTGTTTTTCATACATATTATATCCTCCTATCATGTGGTTGTCTAGCATCAAAGTTCAGTTCGTCTGCATCACACATCAATTTGTTCTGAAGAACTAAATTGTTATTCGTTTTTCTTGTCGGCTTGACTTAACATGGCACAGAGAAAGAGGAAGAAACACAGAATGGCAGGGAATGAGAAGCGGATGAATCCTGCAGATTCTGCTACTGATGGTGCAATAGAAGGTCAAAGTCCAGCAGAAAATTCTACAAACACGGCATCCCATGCTACACGAGTTGCAAAAAAAGACAAACAGAAACAAATAGCTGCCACCAAACAAGCAGAGACAGCCCTAGTTCTTGCAACACCTACCATAGTACTACCAGCTGCACGATGTACTCATGCGTCAACTGAGCTAGCAGCACGTTCCCAAGCTCCCTTGCCGCCTGGCACAACTTCCCAAGCACTCTTGACACAAGACGAGTTGGCAATATCAGATGAACCTTGTGAGCTTCAACATCAAGAAGGTAGTTGCTGGAGTCAAGTTACAGTTGCATGCTTCTTTATATGTAGTCTCATAGTTTGATGTACACTAACACTTCCTATGTTTGTTGTTGGACTAGCACCTAGGCGCAAGAGGAAACAAACATCAGGGATAATGCACGATAGGTTAACTAAATCTAGAGGAGGAAGAATGGAGATCCGTTTTGAGGCAGGTTTAAAAAGGCCACGTGATGCTACAGAGTCAGCCAAGTTAGTATCAGAGGCAGTGGTTGCTGTTAGGTGTCATGTATGTATCCTCGCAACATGGATTCAGTACAGGAATGACAAAGATGAAACCCAGTTCAACATCTTCCTCGACCATTTATCTGTAAGTATGGTTATGTATGGAAACTAGTAATATCATCTTGCTCTGTCCAATACTTTCTAGGTTGCTGATAATGAGACTCCCATAATTTTCAATAGATGAGGTTCAAGTTGGATAGCCAAGATGATGCAACCAGACAAGCCTGCACCCATGTTTTCAAGTCTGCTCTGCGACAGTATCGGTATAACTTGAGGAAAACTTACTTTGAAGGCAAGTGAGGGAGTCCTGGATTAGGGGGTCTCCAGACAGACGGATTATATCCTTTGGCCGGTATGTTGGACTATGAAGATACAAGATTGAAGACTTCATCCCGTGTCCGGATGGGACTCTACTTGGCGTGGAAGGCAAGCTAGGCAATACGGATATGGATATCTCCTCCTTTGTAACCGACCTTGTGTAACCCTAACCCTCTCCGGTGTCTATATAAACCAGAGGGTTTTAGTCCGTAGGATACAAGAACTACAACATACAATCATACCATAGGCTAGCTTCTAGGGTTTAGCCTCTCTGATCTCGTGGTAGATCTACTCTTGTACTACCCATATCATCAATATTAATCAAGCAGGACATAGAGTTTTACCTCCATCAAGAGGGCCCGAACCTGGGTAAACCTTTGTGTCCCCTGCCTCCTGTTACCATCCGCCTAGACGCATAGTTCGGGACCCCCTACCCGAGATCCACCGGTTTTGACACCGACATTGGTGCTTTCATTGAGAGTTCCTCTATGTCATCGCCGTTAGGCTTGATGGCTCCTTCTATCATCATTAGAGATGCAGTCCAGTGTGAGACTTTTCTCCCTGGACAGATTTTTGTATTCGCGGCTTTGCACTGCGGGCCAATTCGCTTGGCCATCTGGAGCAGATTAAAAGCTACGCCCCTGGCCACCAGGTCAGGTTTGGAAGCTCAAACTACATGACCGACGTCCGCGGAGACTTGATCTTCGACGGGTTCGAGCCTCTACCTTGCGCGTCACACAATCACGATGAGTACGATTTAGCTCTACCATCAGACAATGTTCAGGAGATCGCACCAGCAGCCGCTCCGACCCTCAATTCGGAGCCAGTTGCGCCGTCCATGGACGGGTGGATGGACCCCGCCATGGAGGCCTTACCCTCAGCGGTGATCGAGCCGAACAACGACCTTACCTTGCACGAGAGCCGTATTGTTAAACTGCCGGATCTTTCTCCGGCCACGGACTCCGTACCGCCTGCGCCCGTTCCTATCGAATCCGATTGGGCGCCGATCATGGAGTTTACCTTCGCGGATATCTTTCAGCACTCGCCCTTCGGCGACATAGTGAACTCATTATGGTCTCTCTCCTTGTTAGGAGGATCCTGGCCGAACTATGTCCGGCTGGACTAGGATGCGGACGACGAAGAAATTCGTGACCCACCCACCACCCACTTAGTAGCCATTGTCGATGACTTAACCAACATGCTCGACTTTGACTTCGAAGACATCAACGGTATGGACGACGATGCAGGAGACAAAGAGGAACCACTGCCCACAGGGCACTGGACAGCCACCTCATCATATGATATATGCATGGTGGATACACCCAAAGAAGGCAATGGCGACGAGACAGCGGAGGATAACCCCTCCAAGAAGCAACCCAAACGCCGACGTCAGCGGCGTCGCTCTAAGTCCCGCCAAAGCAAAAGTGGTGATACCGACACAGGAGATAATAACACTCCGGATAGTGCCGAAGATAACAACAATCCCCTCGAGCAAGATTTAGAGCAGGAGGATGGAGGAGCCAGCCCTCCCTAGAGAGCGGCAGACGGAGAAGCGGAGGATGATAATTACATGCCCCCTCCGAAGACGAGGCAAGCCTCGGCGATGACGAATTCGCCATGCCAGAGGATCCCGTCGAACAAGAGCGCTTCAAGCGCCGGCTTATGGCCACGGCAAATAGCCTTAAGAAAAAGCAGCAGCAGCTTCAAGCTGATCAAGATCTGCTAGCTGACAGATGGACTAAAGTCCTCGCGGCCGAGGAATACAAACTCGAGCGCCCCTCCAAGAGTTACCCAAAATGCAGGTTGCTACCTCAACTAGAGGAAGAAGCATATGACGCGGCTGATCGGCCACCTCGTGGCCGTGATAGAGAGGCATTCCAGCCAAAAACTCAGCCCGCACCCCGACGCCATTCAAATAAAAAAGCATGGGGAAATACACCAGACCTACGAGACGTATTGGAGGACAAAGCAAAACATGCAAGATCGATCTATGGATCATGGGGGCGCCACTATTCGAGACGATAAACGTCACGGCGGATACAGTAAAAGTAAATCCGGCCGGGCCGAACACAGCGGGCAAGACCCATTCGAGCTGCGTCACGATATAGCCCAGTAGAGAGGCGCCGCACACCCCCTATGCTTCACAGACGAAGTAATGGATCATCAAATCCCAGAGGGTTTCAAACCTGTAAATATTGAATCATACGACGGCACAACAGATCCTGCGGTATGGATCGAGGATTTCCTCCTCCACATCCACATGGCCCGCGGCGATGACTTACACGCCATCAAATACCTCCCACTAAAGCTCAAAGGACGAGTGCGGCATTGGCTTAACAGCTTGCCAGCAGAGTCCATTAGCTGTTGGGAAGATCTAGAAGCCGCATTCCTTGACAACTTTCAGGGCACTTATGTGCGACCACCAGACGCCGATGACTTGAGCCACATAATTTAGCAGCCAGAAGAGTCGGCCAGGCAATTCTGGACACGGTTCCTAACAAAGAAAAATCAAATCATCGACTATCCGAATGCAGAGGCCCTAGCAGCCTTCAAGCATAACATCCGCGACGAGTGGCTTGCCCGGCACCTTGGATAGGAAAAGCTGAAATCTATGGCAGCCCTCACGACACTCATGACCCGCTTCTGTGCGGGAGAAGACAGCTGGCTGGCTCGCAGTAACAACATATCAAAAAACCATGGTACTTTGGATACCAAGGACGGCAATAGCAGGTCACGTCACAACAAACATAAGCGCCGCATTAACAGCGATAATACTAAGAATACGACAGTCAATGCCGGATTCAAAAGCTCTAAACCCGGTCAGCGGAAAAGCCATTCAAAAGAAGCACTCCGGGCCCGTCCAGTTTGGACCGCATACTCGATCGCTCGTGTCAAATACACGGTACCCCTGACAAGCCAGCCAACCACACCAACAGGGAATGCTTGGTGTTCAAGCATGTCGGCAAGTTAATTGCCGAGGATAAAGATAAAGGGTCACACATCGATGACGAAGAGGAGCCCCGGCAGCCGAACACCGGAGGACAGAAGAGGTTCCCCCCACAAGTGCGGACGGTGAACATGATATACACAACCCACATCCCCAAGAGGGAGCGGAAGCGTGCGCTCAAGGACGTATATGCATTGGAGCCAGTCGCCCCAAAGTTCAACCCATGGTCCTCCTGGCCGATCACCTTCGATCACAGGGACCACCCCACTAGTATCCGTCATGGCGGATTCGCCGCACGAGTCTTAGATCCAATCATTGACGGATTTCACCTCACTCGAGTCCTTATGGACGGCGGCAGCAGCCTGAACCAACTTACCAGGACACAGTGCGCAAAATGGGTATAGACCCCTCAAGGATCAAACCCACAAAAACGACCTTTAAAGGCGTCATTCCAGGTGTAGAGGCCCATTGCACAGGCTCAATTACACTGGAAGTGGTCTTCGGATCCTCGGATAACTTCCAAAACGAAGAATTAATCTTCGATATAGTCCCGTTCCGTAGTGGCTATCATGCACTACTCGGGCGAACCACATTCGCAAGATTCAATGCGGTACCACATTATGCATACCTCAAGCTCAAGATGCCAGGACCCCGGGGGGTCATCACAGTCAATGGAAACACAGAGCGCTCTCTCCGTATGGAGGAGCACACTGCGGCCCTCGCAGCAGAAGCGCAAAGCAGCCTCTCAAGGCAATCCACCAGTTCGGCATTTCAAGACCCGGACACCTTCAAACGTGCTCGAAGTAATCGGCAACTAGACCGCCTAGCACGATCTAAGCTCGCGTAGCAATGCGGCCACCACCCCAGTCCCAGCCAAGCGGTGAAATCCGTGCCATGCGTCATAATTACGCATTAAAAATACCATGGGCACAGGGGGGAGGGGGCCACAACTATGGCACGCCCCAAGAGGCGGCCTAAACTGCACTAGGGGCTTCCCGCTCTGTTATTTTTCTCTTTCAGGACATTAATCTCTGGAAACCCCGTCCGGCAGCATGATTGCCGAACACATGATGCAGCAACCAAGGAGGCAAAAAGCTACGTCACACCACGGAACTACCAAGTGGATTACAATAACGAGTGAAATATTTGCTTTAGTACTATTCCTCAGCTTGCCCTTGGAAGGGACATAGTCCTACTTTTTTCTTATCGCACTATCTATATCATCCTGCTTTAACGCATCTATTTGAATAAACAATGCATATCATAAAGACTATTATTGCATTCTTCTTTTTTATATATGTGTTCCTTAGTGACGCCTTGCAACCGTACACTTTGGTATGGCCAATACACCAGGGGCTTAAGTACCCCACAATACGGTGTGAGAAGTCCGAACACTTTCACAAGTGAGGCACCCCGAACTTATAGCATTATATGCATCAGCTCTGAATCATGTCTTTGGTCAAATGTTGGGTTTGCCCAGCTCCTATGTTTTGGTACCTTACGTTCTGCTCTATCGGCTAAGGTAGCGCTAGGAGAACTACTGTGATTGTGCCCTCGTTCTGCTGGGCTAAGCACCTCAGTAGAGAAAGCTAAAACTGACTGTCATGATAAGGCGAGAGACTGGTCACTGTTCGGCGAGGTTTCGAGTCCCTAAAGACTTATGCCGCTTAGAGCGATGAGCAGGCCCTGTCCGGCTTAAAGGCGTGTATCACGCCCTGAATTCGGCCTTCTGAATACCAGGGGCTTCGCCGAAATTTAAAATTATAGAATTCTATGGCTAAGTGAGAGTGATAAAGCATTATTAGTCCGGTTGCCTTGTTCGCTGTGCTGAGCACCTCCCTCGAAGGACCCAAACATGGGAACAAGAGTGCTCAGGTTTATCCCGAACACCCCAGCACTCGCGGCATGGGGGCAGAAGCTGAGGACTAGCCATCTCTCAGATTGGATAAACAGTCAAACAGAAGGTAATATTTTAAATTCAAACAAGCGTTGCATAGCGCATATGAAACAAGTTTTCAGCATACAGGATCACATGAGCAAGTTTACTCAAATATTACATCCTTTGAACATTCGTCCACTATAAGACGGGCACCCTTCAGGACACCCTCATAATAAATTTCGCGGGTGCGATGCTCCTTGCCCTGCGGCGGTCCTTCCTTGATCAGCTTCACGACGTCTAGCTTGGCCCATTGCACCTTCACACGGGCGAAAGCCCAGCGTGCACCTTCAATACATACAGACCGCTTGACGACTTCCAGCCGTGGGCAGGCATCCACTAGCCGCCTCACCAGGCCGAAGTAGCTGTTCGGAAGGGAGTCGCCAGGCCACAGCCGGACTATAAAGCCCTTCATGGCCTGTTCGGCCGCCTTGTGTAGCTCGAATAGCTGCTTCAGCTGGTCGCTCATAGGCATCGGGTGTTCGGTCCCAGTATACTGAGACCAAAACAGCTTCTCCGTTGAGCTTCCCTCCTCAGCCTGGTAAAACTGTGCGGCATCCGACACGCTGCGGGGCAAATCTGCAAACGCTCCTGGAGAGCTCCGGATCTGGGTAAGTAATAGGTAATTTACTTTCACGTGCTTGCTTTGCATATAGAATGCCTTACCCGCCGCTATTTTCTTCATCGCGTCAATCTCCTGGAGGGCCTTTTGGGCTCGGCCTTGGCACTCTTCACGCTCTCGAGGGCCGCGGGAAGCTCAGACTCTCGCGTCTTCAAGTCAAGCTCCAACGCCTCGTGCTTCGTCACGAGAGCCTGGAGCTCTTGCTGCACCTCCCCCACCCGTGCCTCTTGCCTTTCCCGCTCGGCGCGCTCCTTGGCCGCTTTGTCTTCAGCCTCGGATAGCGCTTGCTTTAGGGACGCCACCTCAGTCATGGCCCCTGGCAAACATAAGATGATCCTGTCATTTTGCAATCGCGTCTTCTTTTATATATAAATATCTATATACAGGGTATTACTTACCTTGGTTCTCCTCGAGCTGCCTCTTGGCAAGGCCGAGCTCATCCTGGGACCCTTTAAGGTCGTGCTTCAGTGCGGCGACCTCCGCAGTTAGTGCAGCAGATGCCAGCAGCGAAGCCTGCATATGCATATTGACATACTTATATTAGACTCCTGTGATATTGTTTGATCCTCCGTTCGGCTTTTCTTTGTGAACACCGAACAAAGCATCAGGGGCTACTGTCTATGCAGTAATATTTTTCTTATATTTTAACACTTACCTCAAAGTCTGTTAGAAGGCTGGCATAGGCTTCAGTCAAACCGCTCTAGGCGGACTGAACCTTCTGGACCATCGCACTCATAATAGTACGATGCTCCTCGCCGATGGAAGCGCTGCGAAGCGCTTCCTGCAGATTATCCGGTGCCTCTGGATGGGCAGACGTCACCGGCACAGGTGTCTTGCCCCTCTTAGAAGGAGGCCGCCTGCCCGAGTCCGGAACTGCTGGAGGTTCCGGCGCGGTGTTCGGCTGAGGGCCGAACTCGGGGCCCTCAGGGGCCTTGTCCCCTCGGCTCCCGGAGTCCGAAAGGTCGCCTTGAGGCGCCTTCTGGAATGTCTCCCCACGCCCCAGTGCCTCTTGAGACAACACCTCGGCGTCGCCCGCAGGGCAAGGGGAGGTGGCGGTCAGAAGTGGATCGCTATCCATATCCGACGAGCCCAGGGAGCCGTCTGATGGTACATCGATACGGGCTCGTGGCGGCCTGCATAATCATATTCGGCGTTAGGGAAAGGAGTGCGACAAAGGAATGCTATGAGTTACTCTAGTATCCGAATACTTACGACCCCCCCAAGGGCTTGGCCCTGGGCAACCACTTGTCTTCGCCTTCGGTGGCGGCGGTGGAGCTGTCCGGAAGGAGAGTCCGTCCCTTCTAGGACCCTCCGGCCCCCCAGTTGGGGCGGCCTTCCTTTTCTTGTCTCCCCCAACTAAAGGGGGATCATCTTCTTCTTCCTCCTTGTCTTCGGGGGAGGAGTGCGCCGCAGAGTCATCGGACAATGAGTCCAATAACACCTGGCGTTGGGAACTCTTTCGGGTTGCCTTGGCCTTCTTGGTCTTCTCTGGCACCTTGTAAGGAGCCGGAGTCAGCATCTCCGTCAGGAGAGCGTTCGCTGGGCCTTCGGGCAAGGGAGCCGGACAGTCGATCAGTCCGGCCGTTTCCTGCCAGTCCTGTCAAAGGAATGGGAGCTTAGATCCCGCATAGAGTCAAACTATGAAAAACAAGTATCCTGTAAGAGGTAAAACCGCTTACCGCGCTGGCTTGGCTCTTCGCGCAGAATCCGCGATCCTCGGTAGTAGGAGGAGGAACCTCGGCGCCCTTGAATAGCACCTTTCAGGCATCCTCGTGTGTTGTATCGAAGAGCCTGTTCAGAGTTTGGTGCTGGGCCAGGTCGAACTCCCACAAGTTGAAGGCCCGTTGTTGACACAGGAGGATCCAGCAGATGAGCATGACCTAGACTACGTTGACGAGTTTGAGCTTCTTGTTCACCATGTTTTGAATACATGTTTGGAGTCCGGTCAGCTCTCTCGAACTACCCCAGGATAGGCCCTTCTCTTTCCAGGAGGTGAGCCGCGTGGGGATGCCAGGTCGGAACTCGGGGGCCGCTGCCCATGCAGGGTCACGCGGCTCGGTGATGTAGAACCACCCCGATTGCCACCCCTTTATGGTCTCCACAAAGGATCCCTCAAGCCATGTAACGTTGGGCATCTTGCCCACCATGGCGCCTCCGCACTCCGCCCGGCGGCTGCCCACTAACTTCGGCTTGACATTGAAGGTCTTCAGCCATAAGCCGAAGTGGGGCTTGATGCAGAGGAAGGCCTCGCACACGACGATAAATGCCGAGATGTTGAGGATGAAGTTCGGGGCCAGATCGTGGAAATCTAGGCTGTAGTAGAACATGAGCCCCCGGACGAATGGGTGGAGAGGGAATCCCAGTCCGCGAAGGAAATGGGTAAGGAACACTACCCTCTCATGGGGCCTGGGGTTGGGGGTGAGATGCCCCTCATCTGGGAGCCGGTGCGCGATGTCGTCTGGCAGGTATCCGGCTCTCCTCAGCTTCTTGATGTTTCCCTCCGTGACGGAGGAGACCATCCACCTACCTCCCGCTCCGGACATGGTTGGAGAAGGTTGAGCTAGGAAGTGCGGACTTGGGCGCTAGAGCTCGAGTGTGCGAAAACGGATGAGCAAAGGAGGAAGAAGGCGTGGATGAAAAGGTGAATCCTTATCCCTTTATATGGGTGGACGAAACTATGCCTCCCCACTAGCCTGGTAAAACTCGCTTATCCGCAAAGCACCGTAATTGATGGCGCGGTTGGGTTACCCACGCCCGTATTGATGAGAATCCCGTGATAAGGGGACATGATCTCTGCTGTGACAAGACGTGTCAAAAAACTGCCTCGCGTTATGTGTGGGGCTAGTTAAAGGAAACGGTTCAAATAATCACCGGGCCATGACATAATGTCGTGTTGCCAAAACAAGTCAGCAAATTAGATTTGCGGAAATATTATTCTCTCTACGGTGGTATGTGGAACTTATTTTGCAGGGTCGGACACTATCCTTGTATTCAAATTCTTCCGTGATGTATTCGGAGGAGGAATCCGCCTTGCAATGCCGAAGACAATACTGCACGCCAGACACATCGTCATTGAAAGCCTGGTTCAGGGGCTACTGAGGGAGTCCTTGATTATATCCTTTGGCCGGACTGTTGGACTATGAAGATACAAGATTGAAGACTTCGTCTCGTGCCCGGATGGGACTCTACTTGGCGTGGAAGGAAAGCTAGGCAATACGGATATGGATATCTCCTCCTTTGTAACCGACCTTGTGTAACCCTAACCCTCTCCGGTGTCTATATAAACTGGAGGGTTTTAGTCCGTAGGACACAAGAACTACAACATACAATCATACCATAGGCTAGCTTCTAGGGTTTAGCCTCTCTGATCTCGTGGTAGATCTACTCTTGTACTACGCATATCATCAATATCAATCAAGTAGGACGTAGGGTTTTACCTCCATCAAGAGGGCCCGAACCTGGGTAAAACTTCGTGTCCCCTGCCTCCTGTTACCATCCGCCTAGACGCACAGTTCGGGACCCCCTACCCGAGATCCGCCGGTTTTGACACCGACAGCAAGGTTAACAGTGGACTTGCCCAAACATCTCTAGTGGAAAATATATCTGATGAAGACTGGAGAGGCCTCGTTAAACACTGGTCCATCCAAAGTGTCAGGTACATTATATATATGTCATCAGATCACATGTTGAAGTCCTATTTACGCATGTTCCACACAAATCTATCTTCTTGTAGGTGAACTGTTCAAAGAACAAGGCCAACCATATGAAAGTGAAATTCCAACAGACGACAGGATCTCGTAGCTATATTGCACACTGCGAGGCTCTTGTGATTAGCTGATGTTTCACTCTTTTTGTTGTACCATATTATCAGATCTATATTGACTTGTTCCAAATGCAGAGGAAAGCCCGCAAGGACCAAAAAGTACCTGAACCAAATGCCGTGGAAATCTTCAAGGACTGTCACACCAGCAAGAAGAAGGGCATGACTACACCAGTCAAAGCCGCTGTTGTAAGTCCTTAATCCTCATGCCTTTTAACTACTACTTACTCTGACTTGTGCCTTGAACTGCATGGTTTGCAGCCAATGTCTATTACTCTTTTCAATTTTATACACAATTGTCTTAGCGTATCATTGCACCTTACAAGGTTTAAAAGAGAGGAGTGATGTTCCTTTGATCTTGACCCGTAATCTAGTTCCGTGCTGGACTTGCCCACACAACATTACAATTTCCTGTTTGTCTGTTCTTAGTTGTTTTGTGATATGAATGACGTCATACTATGCTTACCATATTATAAACTTCGTCTCTTTATCCTTAGCCCTCAATACAATGTGAAGAAATAGACAATACATTAGCAATGGTACATGGTAATATGTTTGGAACCTGGTTTTATTATGTACTTTGCAATAAAATACAACTAATATTTTACATGGGTTCACCAGAATAAGTTCTGTATATAGACCAAAGCTATTTTGTTTGGTTTTGCTGCCTCCTTAATATCTTCTGTTCTGGTACTACTAATGTAAAACCTCAACTTTTCAGTGAGCTCTAGAAAAAAATAGTGGAACCGCCACCTTCTGAAGGTGGCGAGGCAACTATAACCGCAATGTCAGCTCTTGCTGCAGTGGGTCAGTACCTATCCACTAACAGTGCCAAAAGCACGTTCCTGCATAATACTAGGTTGGTTGTTAAGGCAATATCGTCCAAACTGCCTCATGATAAAGATATGCAAGCTCAAAGCAATGTTGTATCTGCGCTCCAGACACAAGTCCATTCCCTAACAGAGACCCTTTGTGAAACAAGGAGAAACATTGCTCAATGTCGTCAAGATATGCATGGTTTTGAAACCAGACTATCAGACATTTTCTATGTTGTTCAGGAGCCTAGGGGAAATTAAGGCGAGGGTTATGGTGCTCCATCGGACAATACAACATGAAAACGTAACAGTCAGGTCAAATGAACCGAGCTTCTGAACTTTTGGTGGTGCATTTATCTGCTAGAACTGTTAAGTTTTATGCCAACCTTCCTTTTGTTATATAGATGTAATTTGTATTGGTGCGATACAAAATTTATTCTTAACATGCAGCCACCGCCTGAAGAAAATAGCAAGCCATTTTTGTATAGTGTAGGGAGTTCCCTATATTTGCACTGGTGGCGATCTTTGATGCCGAGTGGATGTAATCTGTGCAATTGCCTTAATAGCCTAGTGTTAGTTTCGGCCTTATTAATTTCCTAGTCTTCTTTTTCCCTTGTTTGCTAGTGGCCGCAACTACCATGGGCCATATACGAGCCGTAGGATCCATGGGTCTCCTACGGGCCGTCGATAAATGGGCCTATAATCGGTGGGCCTCGGGCCGTCGGATAAATGGGTCTACATGGGCCATAATCAGGCGTATTTGGTATCGGCCCAGCAAGGTAACAAGACGTTAACAGGCCGTAGGACAACAAAGGCTTAATTCTGTCACATGCATAACGGGTCATTAATGGGCCAAAATATAGGACGGGCTGGAAACGGCGCAACGGGTTAACATGCCAGAAACGGGTCGACTCTTGCCATGGGACGAATTTGGCCCATTAGGGTAACAACCAATAACGGGCCGACTCTTGCCATGGGCTGAATTTGGCCCATTAGTGGAACATGCCAGTAACGGGTAGACTCTTGCCATGGGCCGAATTTGGCCCATTAGGGGAACAGGCCAGTAACGGGCCGGAAGTAATCGAGGGCCAAAAAGGAGCCCAAGAATGTATGGGCCGTCAATAGGCCGAAAGCTAACACGGGCTAGAAACGGCCCATGTAAATCATGGGTTGTTAACGGGTATAAAGAAAATTACTGTTCATTATGGGCTAGAGTCACCGTGGGCCTTTACCTGGGCCGGCCTATTATGGCACACGAAAATCTTGTGGGCCTTTACCTGGGCCGGCCCATTATGGCCCGCGAAATCTTGTGGGCCTTTAGCTAGGCCAGCCCATTGTGGTCCACAAAATCTCGTCGGCCTTTAGCTGGGCCGGCCCATTATGGCCCGCAAAATCTTGTGGCCTTTAGTTGGGCCGACCCATTTAAACTTGTTGGGCCGTGCCACGTGTCGACGTATCATAAGGACCTTCTGTCCAGTGAGTGGATGGCATCTGTCCCGACGATGAGCCAACACATGTTTCCTCTAGCCAATGATGATTTTACACGTGGAAAATCCCCATTGGTCGGGGCTGTTAACGGGTTATCGGATCCAAAACCCGACCTGATAGCTTAACGACATTCCGTTACAGTGGATGCCACGTGTTGGTCACCCTTGACGAAAGCACTTCTGTGACGCGCGATTTATCGTCATGGAAGTGGGCACTTCCATGATGATAATTTTGGTAATGTCATGGAACACTTCTACGACAGCACATGTATGACTATCTTGATTCTGTCATAAATTTGTCATGGATGTACATGCATGATAAAAAAAGCGACCTACTGTGACAAATACGTATCATCACGGAAGTGTATTTTTTTGTAGTGCAAGGCTATGGAAATCAAGGCACATGGATACCAAAGTTCTGATACCACTTGTAGGATCAAAAGTAGGTCTAGAGGGGGGTAGGGCTGGATTAACAAGCTGCTCGGCTCGTTAAGCTCATGCTCGTTAAGGCTCGACTCATTAAGCTCGTTAAGATTAACGAGCAGAAAACCCTGCTCGGATTGATTCATTTGAAGCTCGTTAAGCTCGTGAGAACCTGTTAAAAGATTATAATGTGTTATGTTCTATATAATGAGTGTGTAGGTGTTGTTTTTAATATGAAATATGGTGACTACACTAATGAATGCACTACTTTGTTACCTTCTTTGTTGATTAGATTGAATAGATGGATTAGGTGCTACAAAAAAGTTTGTCATGTAAGATGAATATATGTATTGTGTTGTTACTAACGAGCTTAACGACCTACTCGTGAAACTCGTTAGCTCATTCATTAATCTTGTTAAGCTTAGCAAGATGAAATCAATGATTGGCTCTGTTCATTAAGAAGCAAGCTACGAGCTTAACGAGTCGAACTATTGAGCGCTGATACGTCCAATGTATCTATAATTTTTATTGTTCTATGCTGTTATGTTATCATTCTTGGATGTTTTAAAATCATTTTATAGCAACTTTATATCATTTTTTGGGACTAACCTATTGACATAGTGCCCAGTGCCAGTTGTTGTTGTTTTTGCTTGTTTTTTTACTTCGCAGAAAGCCAATACCAAACGGAGTCCAAACGCAACAAAAATTTTTGGAGATTTTTTCTGGACCAGAAGACACAAGTTGGGCCAAGGAAGTAGCAGGGGGCTCCGAGGGGAGCACAACCCACCTGGGTGCGCCTGGGGGCCCAAGCGTGCGCTTGTGGGTTGTGCCCACCTCGGCCGCCTCCTGCACCACCTCTTTGCTCTATAAATACCCACAAAATCCAAAAACCCTAGTGGAGTCAACGAAACACAATTGTAGCCGTCGCAAGTTCCAAAAACCACATATCCCATCTAGACACCATCACAGAGGGGTTCATCATCCTCATTGGTGCATCTTCGATGATGCGTGAGTAGTTCATTGTAGACCTTTGAGTCCGTAGTTAGTAGCTAGATGGCTTCCTCTCTCTCTTTTGGTTCTCAATACAATGGTCTCTTGGAGATCTATTTGATGTAACTCTTTTTGCGGTGTCTTTGTTGGGATCCGATGAACTTTGAGTTTATGATAGATCTATTTTATCCATGAAACTTATTTGAGTTTTGATCTCGTATATGCATGATTGCTTATAGCCTCGTATTTCTTCTTCGAATCTTTTGTTTAGTTAGGCCGACTAGATCGATTTTTCTTGCCATGGGAAGAGGTGCTTTGTGATGGGTTCGATCTTACGGTGCTCTATCCTAGTGACAGAAGGGGAAATGACACATATGTATCATTACTATTAAGGATAACAAGATGGGGTATATTCCTACATGAATAGTTCTTATCTACATCATGTCATCGTTCTTATTGCATTACTCTGTTTCTCCATGAACTTAATACACTAGATGCATGCTGGATAGCGGTTGATGTGTGGAGTAGTAGTAGTAGTAGTAGATGTAGGCAGGAGTCGGTCTACTAATCTTGGACGTGATGCCTATATAATGATCATAACCTGGATATCGTCATAATTATTTGAAGTTCTATCAATTTCCCAACAGTAATTTGTTTACCCACCGTATGCTATTTTTCTCGAGAGAAGCCACTAGTGAAATCTACGACCCCTGGGTCTCTTCTTTATCATATTTTCCTTCGAGGTCTATTTTTATTCGCTTTTATTTTCAGATCTATTAATCCAAAAAACCCAAAATACCTTGCTTCAATTTTTTATTATTTATTTTATCTCGCATTCTCATGAGATCTATTTATCTAATCTACTACAATTTTATCTATCTTTTTACCCGGGAGGTATCATCACTGAGGGAAATACCTACCGTAGTTGTGCTGCATAATCCCTTCCTCTTTGGGGAAATACCGACATAGTTCAAGCCCCATCAAAAGGAATTTCTAGCGCCGTAGCGAGGGAGACATCATCAACATCTATCAGGTTCCAAATCACAAATCTCATCTCCTTGCAATTTACATTATCTGCCATTTGCCTCTCGTTTTCATCTCCCCCACTTCACAAAAAAATGTCGTTTTATTCGCCCTCTTTTTCCTTTGCCGTTTTCTCGTCCGATCTGTTTTTGTGTGCAATCTTGTTTGCATAGTCACGATGACTCCAGAGAACACCAAGTTGTGTGATTTTTCTAACACCAATAATAATGATTTTATTAGCACCTCGATTGCTCCCCCCGCCACTAGTGCGGAGTCTTGTGATATAAATGCTGCTTTGTTGAATCTCGTTATGAAAGATCAATTTTCTGTTACTCCTAATGAGGATGCCACGTCCCATCTTAACACATTCATGGAATTATGTGATATGCAAAATAAAAAAGATGTGGACAATCATATTGTGAGGTTGAAATTATTCCTGTTTTCTTTGCGAGATCGTGCAAAATTTTGGTTTTCATCTTTACCTCGCAATAGTATCGATTCTTGGGATAAGTGCAAAGACGCTTTTACTACTAAGTATTTTCCGCCCGTGAAAATTATTTCCCTTAGAACACAAATCATGAATTTTAATAAACTTGAGCATGAACATGTTGCGCAATCTTGGGAAAGAATGAAATTGATGCTAAGAAATTGTCCTACTCATGGTTTAAATCTTTGGGCGATCATAGATTTTTTTATGCGGGATTGAATTTTGTTTCTAGATATCTTTTAGATTCCTCGGTGGGTGGTACTTTTATGTAAGTTACTTTGGGTGAAGCTACTAAGTTGCTTGATAATATTATGGCAAATTATTCGCAATGGCGTACCGAAAGAGCTCCTACTAGTAAAAAGGTTAATTCGGTTGAGGAAATAAATTCTTCGAGTGAAAAAGTTCATGCTCTTATGAAATTGGTTGATAATAAAAGTGCTCCTATTGATCTTAATGATGTGCCTTTGTCTACTGAGCAAAATAGTGATTCCGTAGATGTGAATTTTGTCTCGCGAAACAATTTTAATAACAATGCTTATAGAGGTAATTTTAATCCTAGACCTTTTCCTGGAAATTCCTCTAATAATTATGGTAATTCCTATGGTAATTCTTCTTATAATAATAATAGAAACACCTCTAATCTTGAGAATAATATTAAAGAATTTATCAATGCTCAAAAGAATTTTAATACTATGATAGAAGAAAAGTTGAGTAAGAATGATGATATGTCTAGAAGCATTGATAGAATTTCTCATGATGTAGATAATCTCAAGATGAAAAAATTTGTGCCTAAGGTTGAAGAATCAATTAAAGCTTTATATGTTTCTATGGATGAAAGTAAGAAAAGAACCACTATGCTTAGAGCTAAAAGAGAATTTTTAGAAAGAGCATTCTCTAGCGATTGCTGATACGTCTCCAACGTATCTATAATTTTTTATTGTTCCATGCTATTATATTATCTATATTGGATGTTTTATATGCATTTATATGCTATATATATGATTTTTCGGACTAACCTATTAACCTAGAGCCCAATGCCAATTTCTGTTTTTCCTTGTTTTTGAGTTTCGTAGAAAAGGAATATCAAACGGAGTCCAATTGAGCTGAAAATTTATGGTGATTTTTATGGACCAGAAGAAGCACCTGAAGCAAAAGAGTTGTGCCAGAAGAGCCATGAGGCCTCCACAAGGGTGGAGGGCACTCCCTACCCCCCTAGGGGCGCCCTCCGGTCTTATGGGCTCCTCGTGGACCCCCTGACTTGTTCTCGACGCCAAAAATTCCTATAAATATAGAAACCCCCAGAAATAAACCTAGATCAGGAATTCTGCCGTCGCAAGCCTGTGTAGCCACGAAAAACCAATCGGGATCCCGTTCGGACACCCTGCCAAAGGGGGAAACCATCACCGGTGGCCATATTCATCATCCCGACGGTCTCCATGACGAGGAGGGAGTAGTTCACCCTCGGGGCTGAGGGTATGTACCAGTAGCTATGTGTTTGATCTATCTATCTACCTCTCTCTCTCTCTCTCTCTCTCTCTCTCTCGTGTTCTTGATTTGGCACGATCTTGATATATCGCGAGCTTTGTTACTATAGTTGGATCATATGGTGTTTCTTCCACTCTATCTTCTTGTGATAAATTGAGTTTTACCTTTGAGGTTTCACTATTATCGGATTGAATACTATTATGGATTTGAGAGCACTTGATGCATGTCTTGCGTGGGATACCCGTGGTGATAATGGGGTATTCTATTGATTCACTTGATGTATGTTTAGGCACTCAACTCGCGGATTCCCGAGGTGACATTGGGGTAATCTATGCATAGGGGTTGATGCACGTTTTCGTCCTTGTTTCTCCGGTAGGACTCTTGAGGCACTCTTTGAGGTTCTTTGTGTTGGATTGAATATTATGAATCTAAAGTTGTTTGATGCATATCGTATAATTGACCCACGGATACTCGTGGTGACATTGGAGTATCTAGGTGACATTAGGGTTCATTGGTGTGTGTCATATGGTGTTATTTTACTACGAACTCTAGGGTTGTTTGTGACACTTATAGGAATAGCTCAATGGATTGATCGGAAAGAATAACTTTGAGGTAGTTTCATACACTACGAGAAATTTCATCTTATGTTCTCCGTGATAGGAACTTTGGAGTGACTTTTGTCGCACGTTGAGGGATTCCCATATGATATAATTATGTTATCATTGTTGAGATCACTTGCACTAGTGAAAGTATGAACCCTAGGCCTTGTTTCCAATAATTGCAATACCATTTTTGCTCATTTTTACTACTAGTTACCTTGCTTTTTTTATATTTTCAGATTACAAAACCCTATATCTACCATCCATATTGCACTTGTATCACCATCTCTTCGCTGGACTAGTGCACCTATACAATTTACCATTGTATTGGGTGTGTTTGGGACACAATAGACTCTTTGTTATTTGGTTACAGGGTTGTTTGAGAGAGACCATCTTCATACTACGCCTCCCACGGATTGATAAACCTTAGGTCATCCACTTGAGGGAATTTGCTACTGTCCTACAAAACTCTGCGCTTGGAGGCCCAACACGAGTATACAAGAAGAAGGTTGCGTAGTAGACATCAATTGCTTTCATAAAAATGATGAAGATCTTAAAATGATTGGTGTTTCTTCTATTGATTCCTTGTTTAGTAAAATTAAGATTGATGATAAAAGGACTGAAGAAGATTCAACTTTAGTTAGAAGGCGTCCCAATAATTTGGAGGGTGAAAATATTGTTGAGAAAATTGATAAAAGTGGGTTTGGAGAGGTCAAAACTTTAACTAGTGATGTGCCCACTCTTTTGGATTGCAAATACTTTAATTATGATAATTGTTCTTTGATTGATTGTATTTCTTTGTTGCAATCCATGATAAATTCACCCCATGCTTATGAAGAAAATAAAGCTTTTACTAAACATATCGTTGATGTTATGATGAAAGTTTTGGAGGAAAAGTTGGAATTAGAGATTTAAATCCCTAGAAAATTACATGATGAATGGGAACCCACTATTAAAGTCGAGATCAAAAATATGAGTGTTTTGCTTTGTGTGACTTGGATGCTAGTGTTTCCACAATTCTGAAATCTTTATGTGATGTGCTTGGTCTTACCGATATTGAAGAATGTTCTTCAAATTTGCACTTGGCAGATTCTACTATTAAAAAGCCTATGGAAAGAATTAATGATGTTCTTATTCTTGCAAATAGGAATTATGTGCCTATAGATTTTATTGTTCTTGATATTGATTGCAATTCATCTTGTCCAATTATACTTGGTAGACCGTTCTTACCTACTATTGGTGCCGTGATTGGTACGAAAGAAGGCAATACTCCCTCCGTTCCTTGATATAAGGTTTATAGATTTTTGAGAAAAATCCAAAATATAAGGTGCCTTGCGTTGCACCACTCATTTGGATATTTTTTTCTAGAGATTTGATTACATTTACTTACATCAGGAAAGCTCCTCTATTTTCTCATGTCAATTAGTCAGGTGTAATCTCGCCCAAAACTTGTGAAATTTTCACTCCACGTGCATTCTTTAATTTCCGTGCCAAAAATATACACCCTATATTTAGGAACAGAGGGAGTATTAAATTTCAATTTCCACTAAGGAAGGGTATGGAACACTTCCCTAGAACAAGAATTAAGCCACCATATGAATCAATCATGAGGGAATCTTATGGACCTAGAAATAAAGATGACAATACTTAGATCTATGCATTATGCCTAGCTAGGGGCATAAAACAATAACATTTGTTGGGATGCAACCCAATGAATAAAATTTATTTTTTCCTTTTTCTTTATGTTCTTGAGCGTTTGCACAATTATGCTACTGTTATGATTGTGTTTTTTATGTTTTAATTAGTGTTTGTGCGAGGCAAAGCCTTTGGGATCATGTTGGGTGATAGTTGATTTGATCTTGTCGAAAAACAGAAACTTTTGTGCCCAGTAAAACATTTTTAATTTTTAACAGGAGCGCAATAAAATCCTGATTTTTGTGCACAAGATTGATATACAAATTTCCCACCTTGTCCTAATTTTTCTGAATTTTTGGAGTTACAAAAGTATTCGAAGTTTTTAGATTTCTACAGACTGTTCTGTTTTTGGCAGATTTTGTTTTCTTTGCGTTGTGTGCTTATGTTGATGAATCTATGGTTTGTATTGGAGGGTATAAGCCATGGTAAAGTTGGAATACAGTAGATATAATGCAAAAATAAAATATGAATGGGCTTGCAACAATACTTAGAGTAGTGATTTGATTTGTTATACTAGCGGATCTCACAAAGGTTTTGTTGAGTTTTGTGTGAGATCACGATGGATGAAGGAATAAGGAGTAAGAAGAGCCTAAGCTTGGGGATGCCCCATGGCATCTTAAGCCATTATCTAAAGTAGAAGCAAGCAACTAAGCTTGGGGATACCCCCGAGTGGCATCCCCTCTTTCTTCTATCAACCATCGGTATTTTACTTGGAGCTATATTTTTATTCGTCACATATCATGAGTTTTGCTTGGAGCATATTGTATATATATGAGTCTTTGCTTGCTTTACTTTTTATTTTGTGTCATACATCCTTGCTGGAAACACCTATTTGGGTGAGCCAAAATTATGCTATGACTTGTTAGAATTGCTCTCTATGCTTCACTTAAATCTTTTTGAGCTATGGAATTGCTCTAGTGCCTCACTTATATCTTTTTGATCAGGGTGTGCTTTTTTATTTTTGAAGAAATGCTCTCAATCTTCACTTAGATTTATTTGAGAGTTAGTAATTTTGAAGAAATTCTCTCATGCTTCACTTATATTATTTTGAGAGAAGAAATTTTCATGCTCATGTTCTTCACTTAGATTTGTTTGAGCTATTAAAAGCAACATATGAAACTAGTACCAAAGTGATAGATATTCAAGAGGGATATAACAAAAACTTTCATGAAGATCATTGGATAAAATAAACTTGATTCTTTGTAATAGTTTTGCGATATGATGATAGTGATATGTGAGTCATGTTGATGAGTAATTGTGGTTTAGTAAGAATGTTGATGTTAAGGTTTGTGATTCCATATGCAAGCACTAAAGTCAATAGTTATGCAATTAAATTACATCATACTTTTGGTGCATTATTTGATGTTAGTTATGCTTAATTCTCTCTTATGAGATTTTTCGTTTCTTGGTTGGATGCTTCTCAATCTTTTGCTAGCCTTCACTTGTACTAAGTATGATTACTACTTGTGCATCCAAAATCCTTAAGCCTAGTATTGCCATATGAGTCCACTATACCTACCTATATGCGGTATTTCCGTGCCGTTCTAAGAAAATTTGTATGTGCCATCTCTAATTTTGAAAATAGATTTCCTTTTTGTGTGCTCGTACCACTCATGAAACGGTAGGGGGTGGCTGATATTTTTCCATGCTAGATGTGTTATTCTAAAGATGAGTGTTTATTCACTTGTCATTGCACGATAGTACGGCAAAGGTATTAGGGATGCCCAATCCCGAAATGAAAAATGAATTTACTTTATGTTGTCAAATAATAAATTCCATGGAAAGTGTTGGTATGGACGGTACCCGTGGATTCAGTTAGCCGTGGAATGTGAAAGTATGGTGGAAAAAGGAATAAACTTTATTTTTTGTTTGGGAACAGCCTATGATATATCTATCATGGAAAGTATTGGGAACTACTCAATCATTTTCGTTGAAAGGAAAGGCATGCCACCCAAAATGTTTTATCTCTATCTTTTTCGCTTTGAGCTCTCACACCTCTACAAATCCCTACTTCCCTCTGCGAAGGGCCTTTCTTTTTACTTTATGCAATTTTTATTTTTATTTGAGTCCCCATCTTCTCTTATAAAGCACCAACTAAGGGAAACTATGGTCATACTTGAGCATTGGGTGTAGCTAATATGCAAGTGTGTTTCATGAATGGATCAATGATTGAGCATAATGGGCTAGGGATAACTTGCTTTAGTGTTGATATTTTGAAAGACATGGTTGCTTGCTGATATGCTTGAGTATTGAAATATTCATGTCAAAACTAGACTATTGCTTTGAATCATATAAAAAGTCCAAATGTCCATGCTATAAAATAAAATAACATGTGATGAACATGATAGGCAGCATTCCACATCAAAAATTCTGTTTTTATCATTTACCTACTCGAGGACGAGCAGGAATTAAGCTTGGGGATGCTGATACATCTCCAACATATCTATAATTTTTGATTGTTCCATGTTGTTATATTATCATTCTTGTATGTTTTACAATTATTTCACAGCAACTTTATATCATTTTTTGGGACTAACCTATTGACATAGTGCCCTGTGCCAGTTGCTGTTTTTTGCTTATTTTACTTTGTAGAAAATCTATGCCAAACGGAGTCCAAACGCAATGAAACTTTTTGGAGATTTTTTCTAGACCAGAAGACACAAGTTGGGCCAAGGAAGTACCAAAGGGGGGCTCCAAGGGGAGCACAACCCACCTGGGCGTGCTCGGGGGCCCAGGCGGGCCCTGGTGGGTTTTGCCCACTTTGACTGCCTCCCGCGCAACCTCTTTGCTCTATAAATACCCCGAAAATCAAAAAACCATAGGGGAGTCGACGAAACACAATTCCAACCGCCGCAAGTTCCACAAACCATAGATCCAATCTAGACACCATCACGGAGGGCTTCATCTATCGGTGTTCTAGGAACGGGGGTCCCTAGACTTGCCTGCCTGCGGCCCATGGCGTGGCTCTGCGAGCGGGCCTGTACGGCCCATCTCCACCGGCAAGCTCTCAAGACCCTCGCGAGGGGCCAAGCCTCGCGAGGCGGACGACACAAGACCTCCTCAGGAGCGGCCTCACCAGGCTGGCTCGCGAGGGGCGGAGAGTTCAAGGCCAGGCAAACCTCGCAAGGTTCTGGTGACGTGAGCCATGACGACCAAGGCCAGGCGGGCGCCAGCGTGCACAGTGTCCTTGTTTCCTCTTTGGTGCTAAGGAAGCAGGCGCAGGCGCGGAGTACCGAGGCGTCAAGCAAAGGTTTCTATATCAGTGCAATGAGACCAAGACTAGAAGGACGGCAAGACGGAGGTCATTGTGGAGCCCAAGACGGCGTCAACACCAGAGCCTTTGACAGGCGAAGACCACTTTTGTCAGGATAAGCTGTACTAGCTGTCCCCTTTCAAATTGGCCGTTGTTGACTCCCTTCCCGCTTAATATTTGGGGAGAGGACCAGGGCCTCTATAAATAGGACTGGCCACCACCATAGCTAGTGGATCGGACGGATCGAGAGAGACCAGAACAACCACAAGTTCCCCGAGCACAAGAACACCTCTCCTCAGGAGGCTGTACTTCCCCTTGTACTGTTCATCCTCAGCCCAAGAGGCAATCCACCACACCACACTGGAGTAGGGTATTACACCACAACGGTGGCCCGAACCAGTATAAATCTTGTGTCCTTTGTGTTGCGAGTTCGTCGAGTTAGCCCGTAAGATCATAGCAAAGCTAGGGCATGGATCAGTAGGGGGATATCTTCGCGCGCACCCCAGTGTTTGAACCTTGAGGGTTTTGCCGGAACCCGCGATCCGACATTTGGCGCGCCAGGTAGGGGTGCATCGAAGGCTCCCTTTTATCGCTCCGCGTCCCATTGCTCCATCGTCTCCATGGCGGACGCTGACCGCGCTCGCGCTGAGCACCGGGCTGCCCTCACCAGCCGCATTGCTCAGACGGCTCCCGTTGGCGGGCCACCCTGTCGCTCTCTGTCGCCTGCTGCCAACGCTGCCAACGGGCCGTCGAGGAACGAGAAGCAAGCATCATTGCTGCACCCCTCGGTGCGGCGGGACGGCTGCACCACCACTCCATCGCTGACCCCGGCCGGCTCGTCATCCCACGCCCGTCGTGCTTCCGTGGACGCGCAGGCCGCTCTGTGCATGGCGCGCGAGCTCCTGCGGTACTGCCCAGTCGACAACCTCTACGAGGACTGGCTCGACCACATTGCCGAGCTTGTCAGCGCCACAGGGGGCTCCCCTGCGCCATCCCTCTCGCTGCCTCGCCCTCCGCCAATCGCGGGTGGCTTTGCCCATGGAGCGCCTCCACCACCTCTTCCCCAAGATAAAGCCTTGGTGCCCAGGCGCGCGGCCCCTCGGCGCGATCGGCCGCATCCGGCGTTTGCGCAAGAAGAAAGAAGCTGCCAAGAAGTCACTTGACCACGAGAAAATGCCCCCGCGCTCCTTGCGCCACTGCGGCAAGACTGCGTGCCGCTTGCGGCGCAGAGCACGGACCCCAGCAAGGACAAGTTCTCCACCAGCACAGAGTCCTGGTGACCACGGCAGGCTGCCGCGCCTTCACCCCAGAGCTGTGTAGCGTCAATTGGCCGGGCAAGTTCAAGCCAGATATACCTCCTTGCTATGACGTGATGACCCACAAGTATAGGGGATCTATCATAGTCCTTTCAATAAGTAAGAGTGTCGAACCCAACGAGGAGCAGAAGGAAATGATAAGCGGATTTCAGCAAGGTATTCTCTGCAAGTACTGAAATAAGTGGTAACAGATAGTTTTGTGATAAGATAGGTTGTAATGAGCAAAAAGTAACAAAAGTAAATAAAGTGCAGCAAGGTGGCCCAATCCTTTTGTAGCAAAGGACAAGCCGGAACAAACTCTTATAATAGGAAAAGCGCTCCCGAGGGCACATGGGAATATCGTCAAGCTAGTTTTCATCACGTTCATATGATTCACATTCGATACTTTGATAATTTGATATGTGGGTGGACCGGTGCTTGGGTGCTGTTCTTACTAGAACAAACATCCCACTTATGATTAACCTCTATTGCAAGCATCCACAACTAAAACAAAAGTATTAAGGTAAACCTAACCATAGCATGAAACATATGGATCCAAATCAGCCCCTTACGAAGCAACACATAAACTAGGGTTTAAGCTGCTGTCACTCTAGCAACCCATCATCTACTTATTACTTCCCAATGCCTTCCTCTAGGACCAAATAATGGTGAAGTGTTATGTAGTCGACGTTCACATAACACCACTAGAGGCTAGACAACATACATCTTATCAAAATATCAAACGAATACCAAATTCACATGACTACTCATAGCAAGACTTCTCCCTTGTCCTCAGGAATGAACGTAATTACTCACAAAGCATATTCATGTTCATAATCAGAGGGGTAATAATATGCATATAGGATCTGAACATATGATCTTCCACCAATTAAACCAACTAGCATCAACTACAAGGAGTAATCAACACTACTAGCAACCTACTAGCACCAATCTCGGACTTTGAGACAAGAATTGGATACAAGAGATGAACTAGGATTTGGAGATGAGATGGTGCTGGTGAAGATGTTGATGGAGATTGCCCTCTCCCGTTGAGAGGAGCGTTGGTGATGACGATGGTGATGATTTCCCCCTCCGGTTGGGAAGTATCCCCGGCAGAATAGCTCTGCCGAAGCTCTAGATTGGATCCGCCAAGGTTCCGCCTCCTGGCGGCGGAGTCTCGTCCCGAAAAGTTCCTCCTTATTTTTTCTCATCGAAAGACCTCATATAGGAGAAGATGGGCATCGAAGAGCCACCAGGGGGCCCACGAGGTAGGGGGCGCGCCTTGGGGGGGGGGTGCCCCCCACCCTCATGAGCAGGGTGTCGGCCCCCTGGCCTTCATCTTTGACGTGGATTTTTCTTTATTTCTTTTAAGACGTTTCGTGGAGTTTCAGGACTTTTGGAGTTGTGCAGAATAGGTCTCTAATATTTGCTCCTCTTCCAGACCAGAATTCCAGCTGTCGGCATTCTCCCTCTTTATGTAAACCTTGTAAAATAAGAGAGAATAGCCATAAGTATTGTGATATAAAGTGAAATAATAGTCCATAATGCGATAAATATCGATATAAATGCATGATGCAAAATGGACGTATCAACTCCCCCAAGCTTAGACCTCGCTTGTCCTCAAGCGAAAAGCCGATAACAATAAATATGTCCTCATGTTTAGAGGTAGGGGCGGCGATAAAAATAAAATATGGACATGAAGGCATCATGATTATTCTCATAACAACAACATATATAGATTTTGTCATATGATTACTTATGTTCAAGTGATGATCTATTCACAATGCAAAAGTATAAATCATAAACCTTATTGGGCTCCAACAAACCATAATCTCAGTCATTGAAGCAATTGCAATTTATCATAACATCGGAAAGAGTCTATGTTAGAGCTAAAAAGCAAGCCCACATACTCAACTATCATTTAGTCCTCCAGAATTGCTAACACTCATGCGATACTTGTGGTTATGAAGTTTTAATCGGACACAGAGAAAGATAGGGAACTTATAGTTTTACCCCACAACCTTTTACCTCAAGGGTAATGTCAACAATAATGGTTCACATGCTCCCCTACATCCAATTATATATATATGTATATATATATATATATATATATATATCATGTTCTTTCCAACATGTTGAGCTTGCCAAAGGATAAAATGAAAAAGGAAAGGTGAAGATCACCATGACTCTTGCATAAGCTAGAAGATAATAATAAAGCATAGGCCCTTCGCAGAGGGAAGCAGAGGTTGCCATGCGCTTTTATGGTTGGATATATAAAATCTCAATGTGAAAGAACGTCAGTTTATATTGCCCCTTGTGATATGAACCTTTATTATGCAGTCCGTCGCTTTTATTACTTCCACATCACAAGATCGTATAAATCTTATTTCTCCCACACCAATCAATCATACATATTTAGAGCAATTTTTATTGCTTTGCACCGATGACAACTTACTTGAAGCATCTTACTCAATCCATAGGTAGATATAGTGGACTCTCATGGCAAAACTGGTTTAGGGATTTTGGAAGCACAAGTAGTATTTCTACTTAGTGCTGAGAATTTGGCTAGCATGAGGGGGAAAGGCAAGCTCAACAAGTTAGAGGAACCATGAAAACATACTTTATCTCAGATATAAGAAAGACATAACTCATTACGTTGTCTTCCTTGTCCAACATCAACTCTTTAGCATGTCATATTTTAATGAGTGCTCCCAATCATAAAAGATGTCAATGATAATATATTTATATGTGAAAACCTCTCTTTCCTTATTACTTCCTATTAATTGCTACAATGACCAAAGCTATGTCTACCAATTCCCAACAACTTTTAATCATCATACTCTTTCTATGTGAAGTCATTACTCTCAATAAGATGAATATGAACTTTTTGTTTTCTTTTTATTCTTTTTCTCTTTTATTTTATTCACCCAAGATCATGGCAAAATAATCAAGCCCTTGACTCAACACTAATCTTTATTATATATAACTCACGGACTCGATTACATAGAGAGATCATAAAGCGAAACTCGAAACTAGATCATGCCATAAACTTTATTCTACTAGATCAAGATACTACTAATAGGATCGAACTAAGAAAAATGGTAAAGGTAGGAGTTGTGATTATGATACGATACCGGGGCACCTCCCCCAAGCTTGGCAGTTGCCAAGGGGAGTGCCCATACTCAGATACTCAATTCTTCTTTGTTGGAGGAGACGACGGAGGTGTTGTTGATGATGCGGGCTTGTCATCCATCTTCCAAGGCATAGGTTCACCATCATAGAAAGATGATTGAGTCTTCGGAATCCTCAAATCTGCAGCCAAACTCATTCTTTTCAATCTATATTCATACTCACAGTTTTGGTTTTGAAGGTCATAGACTTGGGCTTCGAGGTGCTCGATCTTCTCATGTAGCTTGAAGATGGCCTCCTCGGTGTTCTTGGCATCTGACTTGTAGTTGTTAGTGAACTCCGCGAGCATCATGTGGCTGGCGTTGATTCCACGCTCCACCATCCTTTGGCACTTGAAAACTTGTTGCTCCACCGCTTCGAGCCTCGTCTCCATGCTTTCGGGCCTCTTGTCCCTCTTCATCGCATATGTGTAGCAACCCATCACGCATCTCAATGGTTTGAGGGTGTCGCAGCACCTCCGCGAGGTAAGGGTTGATGACCTTCTCAAAGAACTTGTCCTTGGAGGCGCTTGGGGCCATCATGATAACCTAGATCTGTCAGAAAAATAGCTTGAAACAAAAACAAGAGATTTTTCGTGATACAGGAGTCAAAACCTTCGGGAGAATATATAATGAATTTTTACCGAGAAAAATACGTAACGTGCAAGAAAATGGAGTCCGGAAGGCACACGAGGAGCTCACGAGGTAGGGGGGCACGCCCAGGGGGGTAGGGCGCGCCCACCACCCTCGTGGGGCCCTCATGTCCTTCCTGGACTGCTACTTATTTTTCTATTTTTCTAAATATTCCAAAACGGAGAAATATTGCCTTAAAATTGTTTTGGAGTCAGTTTACTTACCGTACCACATACCTATTCCTTTTCGGAGTCTGAAACGTTCCGGAAAGTGTCGCTTATGTATTCCTCTGGGGTTATGGTTTCAATAATATTGGTTTCAACATTTATGGGATTACCTGAGATATAATGTTTGATTCTTTGACTACCACCTTCGGATTTGTGCCTTCAAAGTTGTTGATCTTTATGGCACCGGAACGATAGACCTCTTCGATAACATAGGGGCCTTCCCATTTAGAGAGAAGTTTTCATGCAAAAAATCTTAAATGAGAGTTGTATGGCAATACATAATCACCTACATTAAACTCACGCTTTTGTATCCTTTTGTCATGCCATCTTTTAACTTTTTCTTTAAACAACTTGGCATTTTCATAAGCTTGGGTTCTCCATTCATCAAGTGAGCTAATATCAAATAACCTCTTTTCACCGGCAAGTTTAAAATCATAGTTAAGCTCTTTAATAGCCCAATAAGCCTTATGTTCTAGTTCGAGAGGTAAGTGACATGCTTTTCCATAAACCATTTTATACCGAGACATACCCATAGGATTTTTGTATGCAGTTCTATAAGCCCATAATGCATCATCAAGTTTCTTAGACCAATTCTTTCTAGACCTATTAAAAGTCTTTTGCAAAATTAATTTGAGCTCTCTATTGCTCAATTCTACTTGACCACTAGACTGTGGGTGATAAGGAGATGCAATTCTATGATTAACATCATATTTAGCAAGAATTTTACGGAAGGCATCATGAATAAAGGGTGAACCACCATCAGTCATTAAATATCTAGGGACTCCAAAGCTCAGAAAAATAACTTCCTTAAGCATTTTAATAGAAGTGTTATGATCAACACTACTAGTTGGAATAGCTTCTACCCACTTAGTAACGTAATCAACAACAACTAGAATATGTGTGTATCCATTAGAGGCAGGAAAGGGTCCCATATAATCAAAGCCCCAAACATCAACCGGTCCAATAACAAGTGAATAATTCATAGGCATTTCTTGACGTCTACTAATATTACCAATTCTTTGACATTCATCACAAGACAAGACAAACTTACGGGCATCCTTGAAGAGAGTAGGCCAATAAAAACCAGATTGCAATACCTTATGTGCAGTTCTATCTCCAGCGTGGTGTCCTCCATAAGACTCGGAATGACACTTACGTAGGATCTGTTCCTATTCGTGCTCAGGTACACAACGTCTAATAACACCATCTACTCCTTCCTTATAAAGATGTGGGTCATCCCAAAAGTAATGTCTCAAGTCATAGAAAAACTTTCTCTTTTGCTGGTATGTGAAGCTAGGTGGTATAAACTTAGCAACAATATAATTAGCATAATCAGCATACCATGGAGTACTACGAGAAGTACTTATAACATTTAATTGTTCATCAGGAAAGTCATCATTAATAGGTAGTGGGTCATCAAGAATATTTTCTAACCTAGATAGGTTGTCTGCAACGGGGTTCTTAGCTCCCTTTCTATCAACAATATGCAAATCAAATTCTTGTAGCAAGAGAACCCATCTAATAAGTCTAGGTTTAGCATCTTTCTTTTCCATAAGATATTTAATAGCAGCATGATCAGTTTGAATAGTTACTTTAGAATCAACAATATAAGATATGAACTTATCACAAGCAAATACAACCGCTAAGAGTTCTTTTTCAGTAGTAGCATAATTTCTTTGAGCATTGTCTAGAGTCTTACTAGCATAATGAATAACATTTAATTTCTTATCAACTCTTTGCCCTAGAACAACACCTACAGCATAATCACTAGCATCACACATAATTTCAAAGGGTAAATTCCAATCAGGTGGCTGAACAATAGGTGCAGAGACTAATTCTTTCTTAAGTATTTCAAATGCTTCTACACAATCATCATCAAAGACAAATGGTATATCTTTTTGCAATAAATTAGTCAAAGGCCAAGAAATTTTTGAGAAGTCCTTAATGAACCTCCTGTAAAATCCGGCGTGACCAAGGAAACTTCTTATACCTTTGATATCCTTGGGCTATGGCATCTTTTCAATAGCATCAACCTTGGCTTTATCAACTTCAATACCTCTTTCAGAAACTTTGTGCCCCAAGACAATACCTTCATTAACCATAAAGTGGCACTTTTCCCAATTCAAGAAAAGATTAGTTTCTTCACATCTCTGCAAAACTCGATCAAGATTGCTCAAGCAATCGTCAAAAGAAAGGCATATGTCTATAAGAAAAAGTACCAAAAGGGCATGTAAAAGTAGTCTTTGATTGATCTCTAGCTGACACAGGTATTTGAGAGAAACCAGAATAACCATCTAGAAAGCAATAGTGTGTGTGTTTGCATAATCTTTCTAGCATTTGATCAATAAAAGTTAAGGGGTAATGATCTTTCTTAGTAGCTTTATTTAATTGGCGGAAATCAGTTACCATCCTATAACCTATAATAATTCTTTGTGGAACCAGTTCATCTTTATCATTAGGGACAACAGTAATACCTCCCTTCTTAGGGACATAATGGACAGGACTTACCCACGCACTATCAGCAACGGGATAGATTATGCCTGCCTCCAGAAGCTTGAGTATTTCTTTTCTTACCACTTCTTTCATTTTAGGATTCTGACATCGTTGAGGATCACGAACTGGTTTGGCATCTGCTTCCAAATTTATTTTATGTTGACATAGAATGGGACTAATGCCCTTAAGATCATCAAGAGTATATCCAATAGCAGCACGATGCTTCTTCAGAGTTTTCAATAATCTTTCTTCCTCATGCTTTGAAAGGTTAGCACTAATAATAACAGGATATATCTTCTTTCCATCAAGATAAGCATATTTATGATTATCAGGCAAAGATTTAAGCTCAAACACGGATCACCCTTGGGTGGAGGAGGATCCCCTAAAATTTCAACAGGCAAATTGTGTTTTAGAATAGGTTCCTGTTTAAAGAATACTTTATCTATTTCTCTTCTTTCATTCATGAACATATCATTTTCATGGTCTAACAAATAGTGTTCTAAAGGATCACTAGGAGGTACGACAACAGAAGCAAGACCTATAATTGCATCCTTACTAGGTAATTCTTCCTCACGATGTTGTTTACTAAATTTAGAGAAATTAAACTCATGAACCATATCATCCAAACCAACAGTAACAATATTCTTAGTGCAGTCTATGGTGGCATTGACAGTATTTAAGAAGGGTCTACCAAATATAATTGGACAAAAGCTATCTTGTGGGGAACCAAGAACAAGAAAATTAGCAGGATATTTAGTTTTCCCACACAAGACTTCAACATCTCTAACAATTCCCATTGCCGAAATAGTATCTCTATTGGCAAGTTTAATTGTGACATCAATATCTTCTAACTCAGCAGGTGCAATTTCATTCTTAATTTCTTCATATAAAGTATGTGGTATAACACTAGCACTAGCACCCATATCACATAAGCCATGATAACAATGATCTCCTATTTTAACAGAAATAACAGGCACGCCTACCATAGGTTTATGTTTATCTTTAGCACAAGGTTTGGCAATTCTAGCAGTTTCACCTTCGAACTGAATAACATGCCCACCAATATTATCAGACAAGAGATCTTTTACAATAGCAATATTAGGTTCTACTTTAACTTGCTCAGGAGGTGTATAAATTCTAATATTGCTTTTACGAACAACAGTTGAAGCTTTAGCATGATCCTTTATTCTAACAGGGAAAGGTGGTTTCTCAATATAGGAAGTAGGAACAATAGGATCAATATAAGTGACAGTCTTTTCTTCAACTTTAATAGGTGAAACCACTTTTACTTCTATGGGAGGGTGATATTTAAACCACTTCTCCTTAGGGATATCAACATAAGTAGCAAAAGATTCACAGAAAGAAGCTACTATCTCAGAGTCAAGTCCATATTTAGTGCTAAACTTACGGAAAATATTGGTATCCATAAAAGATTTAACACAATCAAACTTAGGTGTCATACCTGACTCCTTACCTTCGCCGAGGTCCCAATCTTCAGAGTTGTGTTTAATTCTATCCAATAAATTCCATCTGAATTCAATAGTCTTCATCATAAAAGAGCCAGCACAAGAAGTATCGAGCATGTTGCGGTTGTTTTCAGAAAGCCGAGCATAGAAACTTTGCATAATTATTTCTCTCTGGAGCTCATGATTGGGGCATGAATATAACATTGATTTAAGCCTCCCCCAAGCTTGAGCGATGCTTTCTCCTTCGCGAGGCCAGAAATTATATATATAATTGCAATCACGATGAACAAGATGCATAGGGTAATACTTTTGATGAAATTCTAGCTTCAATCTTTTATAGTCCCATGATCTCATATCATCACATTGCCTATACCATACCAATGCGTCTCCCTTCAAAGATAAAAGGAATACCTTCTTCTTAGCAACATCATCGGGTATACCTGCAAGCTTAAATAATCCACAAACTTCATCCACATATATTAAGTGCTCATCAGGATGCTTTGTTCCATCTCATGTAAAAGGATTAGCTAGCAGTTTTTCCATCATAACCACAGGAAATTCAAAAGGAGTTTCATTTTCAATAGGTTCAGTAGGTTGAGGAGCAACTCTTTGCTCTACTGGACAGGGTGAAGATACCCGAACAAGCCCCTCAGAGAATTACCTTCCATAGTAACAAGTGACAGTAAATTTCAGCACACTATATAAATTTTTCCTTAACAAATTCCACCTACCAAAGGCGCTACACTCCCCGGCAACGGCGCCAGAAAAGAGTCTTGATGACCCACAAGTATAGAGGATCTATCATAGTCCTTTCGATAAGTAAGAGTGTTGAACCCAACGAGGAGCAGAAGGAAATGATAAACGGTTTTCAGCAAGGTATTCTCTGCAAGTGCTGAAATAAGTGGTAACAGATAGTTTTGTGATAAGATAGGTTGTAACGAGCAACAAGTAATAATAGTAAATAAAGTGCAGCAAGGTGGCCCAATCCTTTTGTAGCAAAGGACAAGCTGGAACAAACTCTTATAATAGGAAAAGCGCTCCCGAGGACACATGGGAATATCGTCAAGCTAGTTTTCATCACGTTCATATGATTCGCATTTGATACTTTGATAATTTGATATGTGGGTGGACCGGTGCTTGGGTGCTGTTCTTACTTGAACAAACATCCCACTTATGATTAACGTCTATTGCAAGCATCCACAACTACAACAAAAGTATTAAGGTAAACCTAACCATAGCATGAAACATATGGATCCAAATCAGCCCCTTACGAAGCAACGCATAAAATAGGGTTTAAGCTTCTGTCACTCTAGCAACCCATGATCTACTTATTACTTCCCAATGCCTTCCTCTAGGCCCAAATAATGGTGAAGTGTTATGTAGTCGACGTTCACGTAACACCACTAGAGGCTAGACAACATACATCTTATCAAAATATCAAACAAATACCAAATTCACATGACTAGTCATAGAAAGACTTCTCCCTTGTCCTCAGGAACGAACGTAATTACTCACAAAGCATATTCATGTTCATAATCAGAGGGGTAATTATATGCATATAGGATCTGAACATATGATCTTCCACCAATTAAACCAACTAGCATCAACTACAAGGAGTAATCAACACTACTAGCAACCTACTAGCACCAATCCCAAACTTTGAGACAAGAATTGGATACAAGAGATGAACTAGGGTTTGGAGATGAGATGGTGCCGGTGAAGATGTTGATGGAGATTGCCCTCTCCCGATGAGAGGAGCGTTGGTGATGATGATGGTGATGATTTCCCCCTCCGGGAGGGAAGTATCCCCGGCAGAACAGCTCTGCCGGAGCTCTAGATTGGATCCGCCAAGGTTCTGCCTCGTGGCGGCGGAGTCTCGTCCCAAAAAGTTCCTCCTTATTTTTTTATCATCGAAAGACCTCATACAGGAGAAGATGGGCATTGGGGAGCCACCAGGGGGCCCACGAGGTAGGGGGGTGTGCCCTAGGGGGGCGCCCCACACCCTCGTGAGCAGGGTGTGGGCCCCCTGGCCTTCATATTTGGTGTGGATTTTTCTTTATTTCTTTTAAGACGTTCTATGGAGTTTAAGGACTTTTGGACTTGCGCGGAATAGGCTCTAATATTTGCTCCTTTTTTAGACCAGAATTCCAGCTGCTGGGATTCTCCCTCTTTATGTAAACCTTGTAAAATAAGAGAGAATAGCCATAAGTATTGTGATATAAAGTGAAATAACAATCCATAATGCGATGAATATCGATATAAAAGCATGATGCAAAATGGACGTACCATGACGGCACCCCGACCCCGCGGAGTTCCTGCAGCTCTACGAGCTAAGCATCGAGGCGGCCAAGAGTGACGAGAAAGTCATGGCGAATTGGTTTCCCATGTCTCTCAAGGATGGTGCCCACTCCTAGCTCCTGAATCTGCCTCCGGGCTCGATCTCCTCCTGGAACGAGATGCGCGACCATTTCGTCGCCAACTTCCAGGGCACTCGCGACCGCCCACCGGCTGCTGGTTACCTACACCGCATCAAGAAACAACAAGGAGAGACCCCCAAGGAGTACATCCAGCGGTTCAACAACGTTCATCTCAAGATCCCCAAGGTGACGGACGAGGCCATCATCTCCGTGTTCTCCGATGGCGTCCGCGACGTCAATATGAAGGAGGAGCTCGCCATCCACAAGGAGCTATGCACGTCTCTGGAGGTGTTCAACCTGGCGACCAGGTGCGCAAGAGCTGAGGAGGGGCTCCTCTCCCTCCTCGAGCTCCCAGCTACGGACCCAGAGGAGAGGAAAGTCAATGCCAAAGATGTGAAGTGCAAGGGAGCAACCGTGCTCGCGGCGGAGCCGGACACAAAGCGCGACAGGGACCTGCCCGAGTCATCCAAGAGCAGCCGACCATTCTGCGCCTTACATAACCTGCATAGCCACAACGCCAGCGACTGTCAAGAGCTCAGAGCCATTCGAGAAGGACACTTCGGTCGACGCCCTGAGCGCAACGACCGGGGCTACGGCCGAGGAGGAGGACGTGGCGGCGGACGCTGGGATGACAGTGGCCCGTGCCAGCAGTAGTGCGACCGGCCTCATGAGGACCACTAGCAGGATTAACGTCGTGAGGGCTCCTGGAGGGATCAGCCTCGTGAGGATCGTCCCCAGGGCAACGCCGGTCTCCCTCCACTACCTCCACCACCAAGAAGGAACGGTGACCACCACCAAGACAAGGGGGCCGGGGGCTTCCAGGAGCCGCGTGCTATCGCCCTTGGGCGGAGCTCAAGCCCCAGCCTCACAGCGTATCTTCAAGCAGTTTGCTCGCGAGGTGAATGCAGTCCTCCCCAAGCTCGAGGCCACGCGCCCGCTCAGATGGTCCCAGTGCGCCATCATGTTCAGCTCGGCAGATCAGCTCAAGTGCGCATCCACCACCGGTGTCCTCCCGATGCTTTGTTCACCCGTCATCAGCAACGTGCAAGTCACCAAGACCCTCATCGATGGCGGCGCGGGGCTCAACATCTTGTACGTTGAGACGTTCGACAACCTTCAAGTGGCATATGATCAGCTTCAGCCCACCAAGCCTTTCTCAGGAGTGACTGACGGCTCCACCACCCTGATCGGGCAGGTCCGCCTCCCAGTCACCTTTGGAGAATGCAACAACTACCGCACCGAGCTCATCGACTTCGACGTCGCCCAAATCAGTCTGTCGTACAATGCCATCCTCGGGTATCCATCCCTGGCCAAGTTCATGGCCGTTACGCACCACGACTACAATGTCCTCAAAATGCCAGGAAGCGGCGGGATCATCACAGTCCCCTGCAAAGAAAGAGATGCTGTGTGCTCCCTCGAGCGCGCCTTCCAAGCAGCGTCAATCGAAGACCCCGGCTATAATGCAGCTCGGTACCCTCCAGAGGTCGTCCCCAAGAAGAAGAAGCAGCAACTCCGTGCTAGACCTCAGGAGGGCAGCGCCGCAAGTGGCACCTCATTGGGATCACAGCGCCCGCACCTGGGGCGTCTCCCTCCATCGCATAAGAAGGCACACCCAGCGCCCTCCTGGGGCAGGGCTCGGGGGCTCTCTTCTGGAGGGCCTCAGACCTTGCCAATGTCATGAGGGAGGCGCTCGGGCACCACTTGGAGGCGTGTTTTGTGGCACGTCTCCCTCAGGAGGACACTGGGCAAGGAGCGCCCGGCTCAGGAGTTCATCACCAAGGTATCTCAGGAGCTTTAGGAAGCAAGAGTAATACGCGGCGACCGCCGCCCACCTGGTGCTGCTCCCCACCTAGGCGAGGGTGGTGAGCTGGGCGTTTGCATTGACATACCAGGGCTCAACCGAGCCACATCTTAGGAGCCCTTCTGGCCTTCGCGTGTTGGGCGCTACGAAGGTCCACCTCACAGTTATGTTCGCATGCCGTTCGGCCTGCTGAGCGTGGCCGCTGCCTTCCAGCGCAACCTGCGGAGCATCATGGTGGGTTAGGAGTCCAGGCATCACGTGGTCCTGGCGGAGATGGAGATGGTCCTCAAGGAACCTCCTGGACCCCCAGAGCCTCCCGAGGCTCAGGGCCCCGGTGGCTCATGAGGAGCAACCCCTTCGCCGCGTACCTTCAACTGCCTCAACAACCCTTCAACAACAGAACCAGGTGACATTTTCCAAGTTCGTTTAGTTGGGAGCGCCCCCAGGGCTGCATCATTCCCAGGCCGCGTGGGTCCGTCCCTGGGGCATGTATCCCTTCCTTTTTATGTCTTTAGCTTACCTTACTGGGGGCGCCCCTCGGGCTGCACCATCCCAAGCCGCTCGGGCCAGACCCAGTGGCGCGTATTGTTTATGCATTTACCTGAGCTAGGTTGCCTTTGATGCTTAATCTATCTATGACTATGACCTGCTTGATTGTCGCCCATCGCGGGAGCTGCGCGTCGGTCGTCTTTCTTCAGGACCCTTCGCGTGAGAGGGTTAGGCACGACGTCTGTGCTCGGGCCCATCCCTGTAGCGTCGATAAATCCAGCAGCCGAGCTCTGTCTGGCGGGCCCGCCCCGTTCACGCCACCTCCTGGGGCCGTTGGTGCTTGGCTTTCTCACGCGATAACCTCAGGAGATTCGTTTGGCGTAGGTTGCCTGACCACCTTGCAGGACCAAGACAGTGAACAAGAATCAAGACCAGGCGCAACCCGCCTTGAGGTAGGGCCTCGTGAGTCCCGCGCTGGCTCACGAGTGCCCAGACACACCTCGTCTAGCCCTACCGTGCAAGCCACATGTCAGGGCGGGGCTGTACACGCCCCCGGGGCTCTCCGCAGCAGGAAGTCACCTCCCACGTACTAGAGGTGAATCGGCAATCACCGCGACGATCGGTGCCCTTCCTCGTGCTAACTTGCAGGAACTTCCTGAAGGCTACAGTGGGCGGTACCGCGGACTCTCCCTCTTTTCTCATGCGATTCGCTTGCACGTTAAAAGGGGGGCTCCTGAGCATCGTGACTTAGGAGCTCTTACTGGCTCTCCAGCCCTCACCCCCTGGCCTTGACCATGGCACGCGACTTGGCATACCAGCGGCAGCTGAGCTTGCTCGAGGGCCGGGGCCTGAGGACGTAGAGCACCAAGAAGAACATGGAGAGGAGGGGGAGGCCCGCATGGGCCTGACCTAGCTACTCAGCAGCAGCCGACGCCTAAGCCTGGCGCCTCGCGAGGGACCAACCCCAGATTGCCAAGATAAGTTTCGCGCTCAATCAACCGCTACAGTGTAGAATCCTCATTTGTGTAGCCCCACTGCGGCGATGTAGTCTCCCTCTCCTACCTCTCGGCGGTCGCTTGCGTGCCAAAGGGGACCTCTTGAGCATCGCGTCTCAGGGGCTCTTACTGGACCTCGGGCCGCTCACCTCCTGGCCTTGACCACCTCACGCGACCTGGCATACCAGCGACGGCTGAAGCCTTCCTGGGGACCGGGACCTTTCGGCGTAGAGAACAATGCCGTCGTGATGTTGGAAAGGGGAAACCAAGCCGGAGCGGAGCACGCACACGCACAATTTCATAATAAGGATAATGTCAACAAAGGATACTACAAATGCCTTACACGCCATAGCGGGGTCCATTTCTTGATTCCTCGCATGGAACAAAAGGCAAGAACTTAGGGAATCCTAACTACACGTGCCCTTGTGGATGACGCCATCATCAACAGTGGGCCACCAGAGGCCGGCGCCAACCTCATCCAGATCGGCGGCGGTGGCGGCCTGACGCTGCAGCTCTGCTCCGGGCTCGCCGGGAGCTCGGGGCACGTAGCTATCGTCCCTTGTCTCCGGAGACTCCACGTGCTCGGGAGAGTCGCTGGACCACCAGGAGTCGCCGCTGTCGCAGGAGGAGCTGTAGGCGAGGCCTGCGGCACCCGCTGCAGCGCCGTCCTGGCAACCTCCTTCAGGGCAGCACTCCAGGTGGCGGCCTTCCTCATCGAAGACCTTGAAGAGCAACACGTAGGCGTTGTCGTACTCGAAGTGGATCACGACGGCACCCTCCGCGCGGCAGACTCGGGCAATCTCGCCCTAGCCTCGGGTCTTGAAGATCCTCCTGGAGGCGATGGCTTCAATTTCTGCTCCAGTCGCCAGGGCATCGCAGTCGGCGTGCTGCAGCCAAAGCTCGAGAGGTCCCCTTGGCGGCATCTCTGCAGAGAAGAAGGAATGGAAGCGAATCCAAGTGCTCGGGGGCATCGCCTCCCACAACATGAACTCGCGCGAGGAGTCCGCCACATGGACCCCTGGGGCGACGGCGTGCGCCTCCACGGCACGGCAGCCACGGCCCTGGCGTGGGTGGTGGCGCTCATTGCTCCTCCCTCCGGAATCGTCGGCGAGAGCATACAAGGGCAGCGGGTACCCAGGAGGCGGCCTTTCGTACCAAGGCCGCGACACCACCGGCCTCACTACCATCTCACGACGATGGGACCTCCTCTTCTTCGGCGGGAACACCTCGGGCTCGGTGAGGGGAGCCTTGCCCTTCTCTGCGGCCGAGAACCTCGAACTGGCGCCATGACGGCACCAGCAAGGAGTGGAGCGAGGAAGGAGAAGAAGTGGGAGAGGTAGAGGAGAGACTGGCGATGGGGCTCCGCCCCCACCTCCCATTTATAGCCAAGGGGAGGCCAACCGCCGGCCTCCATGATCTAAGGTAATAATGATGGATTTTCCTTGCATGCAGTAGGGACTTTACAAGTCAGGAATTTGCCGAGGCTGCGTGGGGAAGCGGAGATGCCCACGTCCAATCAACCGCCACACATCAACCAAGGCCGCAGGCTTTTGGGGCCCGTGGCGCTCCGCACTTGCCCCTTGGCTTCGCCTCGAAGCCAAGTCTGAGTGCTCCTTGGGCCCGGGGGCTACTGTAGGCGTTCTGGGAACAGGGGTCCCTAGGCTTGCCTGCCTGTGGCCCACGGCGTGGCTCTGCGAGCGGGCCCGTAAGACCCATCTCCACCGACAAGCTCTCAAGACTCTCGCGAGGCGGACGACACAAGACCTCCTCAGGAGCGGCCTCACTAGGCTGGCTCGCGAGGGGCGGAGAGTTCAAGGCCAGGCAAACCTCGCGAGGTTCTGGTGATGTGAGCCATGACAACCAAGGCCAGGCGAAAGCCAGCGCGCATAGTGTCCTTGTGTCCTCTTTGGTGCTAAGGAAGTAGGCGCAGGCGTGGAGTACCGAGGCGCAAGCAAAAGTTTCCATATCAGTGCAACAAGACCAAGACCAGAAGGACGACAAGATGGAGGTCACCGTGGAGCCCAAGATGGCGTCACCACAAGAGCCTTTGACAGGCGAAGACCACTTTTGTTAGGATAAGATATACTAGCTGTCCCCTTTCAAATTGGCCGTTGCTGGCTCCTTTCCCGCTCAATATTTGGGGAGAAGACCAGGGCCTCTATAAATAGGACTAGCCACCACCATAGCTAGTGGATCAGACGGATTGAGAGAGATCAGGAACAACCACAAGTTCCCCGAGCATAAGAACACCTCTCCTTAGGAGGTTGTTCTTCCCCTTGTACTGTTCATCCTCAGCCCAAGAGGCAACCCACCATACCACACTGGATTAGGGTATACACCACAACAGTGGCCCGAACCAATATAAATCTTGTGTCCTTTGTGTTGCGAGTTCGTCGAGTTAGCCCGTAAGATCTTAGCAACACTACAAAAAAAGACACACCCGTGACATTTTGGGCCGAACGATTTTTTTCTGTCATACATATGACACTTCTATGACGATAATTGTGACAAAACCCGGTATCATCATAGATGCGGTGGGCTCCTACTTCTATGACAAAAAATCATGACAGAAAATGGGCTTTTTGTCCTGGGCGGGCCGGAGACGCAGCTGCATGACATTCTTTGGGCCATCCATGACGGAAAAAAACGTGGTAGAAGTGACGGCGAGGAAAATTTCGGGGAGTTCCCAGTTACGGTGGGAGGTCGGGGGCCGAGCGATGTGCGTTTCTCTTGTACACGTATGTGCGTGTGTGCGAGGCGTTGGCTCTAACTGAACCCGAGTGAGGCATTGGGCTCTAACTGAACCCGAGCGATTGCACTGCAGGCTACGCGTTACTAAACCCGAGCGATCGATCGATGGCTGTGAACTGAACCTGATCGAACGATTCCTTCGCTACTGCTGCTAACTGAAGTCGATCGATGTTGCCTCTGGGATGAACAGTGAGCGTTGCGGGGGGGGGGGGGGGGGGGGGTTGGATGAACAGTGAGCGGTGGCGTTGCCTCTTGATGAACAGGACCCCGTGGTGTGGTGGAGGGCTGGATGAACAGTAGACAGTGGAGGGCTGCCCGTGGAGGGGTGGTTGAACAGGACCTCGTGGTGTGGAGGGCTGGATGAACAGTAGACGGTGGACGGGTGCCCGCGGAGGGGTGGTTGAACAGTAGCCGGTGGAGTAGCGCGCGGTGGAGGCTGGAGGAGGTCGACGGTAGCCCGTGGAGGCTGGAGGAGGTCGACGGTAGCCCGTGGAGGCTGGAGGAGGTTGACGGTAGCACGTGGAGGCTGGAGGAGGTCGACGGTGGAGATGAATAGTATCCCGTGGAGTCTCGTTTTGCAGTACGCCAGACCCCTCTCGATGAATAGGACCCCCGTTTCGATCGTAGTGCTCCAACACAAGTCCGTTTCGTCCGTTTTGCGGTACGCCACACCCCTCCCGATGAACAGGACCCCCGTTTCGACCGTAGGAGGTTCGTTTCGTCCGTTTTGCGATACGCCACACCCCTCCCGATCAACAGGACCCCCGTTTCGACCGTAGGAGGTCCGTTTCCTCCGTTCTGCGGTACGCCAGACCCCTCCCGATCAACAGGACCCCGTTCCAAACGTAGGAGGTTTGTTTCATCCATTGTGCGGTACGCCGGGCCTCGTTTCCATCGCCTATTCCGTCCAAGCCCTCCCGATTAACACGACCATGCATTCCGTTCGGACCCAGCCGGTTGGCTCCCATGCGTTCCGTTGCCTCCCGATGAACACGATGCTTTCCGTTGCCTCCCCATGAACATGATGCATTCCGTTGCCTCCCCATGAACACGACGACGACGCTGTTTCTCCGTTCCGACCCAACCATGTACACGAGCCCTGGCCGTACGTATGCGCGAGTAGGCATTCGAGACCCCGCCCGTATGTACACATACGTGGCCGTATTTTCTTTCTTGCACCCTCGCCGCTGTACGTACGTGTACATGCTACATGCACGCCTCTACTACGACACGTGCGCGCCTCTACATCCACAAGTATATATGTACGTACACGTTCGCGACCAGAATGACAACGCTACATACGCTTCGACCAGGTGGGTGCCGACTGTCAGGCACTTCCTTGCCTGCGAAGATGTAGCTGGTGGGTCCCAGCAGTCAGGGGGGCGAATCGTTTTTTTTTTGCACGGACGCACTTCCTTGCGTGCGAAGATGTAGCTGGTGGGTCCCAGCTGTCAGGGGAAATGTTTTTTTCTCAAAATACTGTGGCCTATCCGGTGGGTCCCAGCTGTCAGGTGGAGGAATCATTATTTTATGCGTAATAAGAAGGCACTTCCTTGATGCGGCCGTGGACCCAGCTGTCAGCCTCTCCACGTACAATCCGCGTCCGATGGAAGTCGTTCCTTGACCATGTTGACCACGCCGCGCCGAGAGCACCAGGGCGGTGGACAACGGCGAGGCCTAGGAAGGGGACAACAGGGAGCCGGGGAAGTCGCGGCAGTGGAAGCCCGCGCGGAGAGGAGTACGAGGGTTCATTGGTTCGGCTGCGGTGTGAGGCTGTCGTCGCCGCAGGGCCTGGCCAGTGGTGGGAATTGTAAGGGGAGGTGAGGCCTCCGCGGCAGCACAGCCGGCCACGGGAGGCAGGAGCATGCGACACGACCAGCGCTGCTTTGGGCGGCTGGAGCAAGAAGACCAGAGGTTGAAGAAGCACTACGGCCGTTGGATGGACATCATACGGTCACTGGAGCTAGAATCGTTCATATTGACTAAAGTTGACAAAGGCCCCTGTCCCAGTCAACTTAGTAGGCCCACAAGTCAGCCTCCCACCATGGTGGGTCCCAGCTAGCAGGGGGAGTATTCATTTTTTGTGCGTAATAAGGAGGCACTTCCGGTGGGTCCGAGCTGACAGCGAGGGGAATGTTTTTTTCGCGAAATACGCTGGCCCGTCCGGTGGGTCCCAGCAGTCAGGGGGAAAGATTTTTTTCGCGAAATAAGGTGGCCCGTCCGGTGGGTCCCTGTTGTCAGGTGGAGGAATAATTATTTTGCGCGTAATAAGGAGGCACTTCCTTGCGGCCGCCTGGACCCAGCTGTCAGCCTCTCCATGTACAGTACTCTTGTGATGGAAGTCGGTCATTGACCACGTTGACCATGCCACGCCGAGAGCACCAGGGCAGTGGTTTGGACGACGGCGAGGCCTAGGAAGGGGACAACGCGGAGCCGGGGAAGACACAGTAGTGGAAGCCCACGCGGAGAGGAGTACGAGGGTTCACTAGCTCGGCTGTGGTGTGAGGCTGCCGTAGCCGCAGAATAACAGGGGGTTTGGGTGAGTAGAGGGATGGCCTGGCCAGCGGTGGGAGTAGTATGGGGCTATGAGGCCTCCGCGGCATCACAGACGGCCACGGGAGGCAGGAACACGCGACACGACCAGCGCTGCTTTGGGCGGCTGGAGCAAGAAGACCAGAGGTTGAAGAAGTACTACGGTCGTTGGATGGACATCGTACGATCACTACAGCTAGAATCGTTTATATTGACTAAGTTGACAAAGCCCTTGGTACGCGTCAACTTAGTAGGCCCACAGCTCGGATTTGGTAGAGAACATATAGCCCATTTGTGATTCGTAAGAATGTACAACCCATACAGCCCATTTACAGTTTGTTAAAAGTACAACCCAACTTCTAGCTAGGACAACCATTAATAATTTCAAACAACCGCTCAAAACAGAATTCAAAAAAAATTCCCACATTTTGATGGGATCCGAAATATTTTTATCCGAAATTTCTAGTCAGGTCAAATATAATTCCAAAATAAAGTTGTATTACGTTAAAATCCAACGAAATATTGCGCGTGCAACAAGTAATGAAATTAAAATTTTCAAATTCCAAAAATAATATATTTTTCAAACTAATTACGTGTTTGGTGCATAGTAACTGTCCAGTTATTATAATTACATCCCATTTATTATTTCTTAAAGTCCATTTTCTTGTTAAGCCTAATGCATACCTCCTAGGAAAGTTTGCAGCCCAGCGGGGCGGAGAATAACAAGTTGACCCGGATATTGTGTACAACTGTCGGCCCAGTTGCATTGTTGATGTTGAAAAAAGGCATGTGTAGTACAGTACAACCTAACATGGTTACTCAGCCCACATTCAGCGACGCCAGAAAGGCCCAAACAAGGCTTCTGTACAACTTTTTGAAGTCACTGAGCTCAATTAATAACTTAAGAAAAAAGTTAGATTACAGTGGAACCTAATTAAAAGATGTCACGAGAAAATAAATAATTCAATGGGTCCCACTTGTGCGTCTGCGCGCGCGCGCGCGTGTGTGTGTGTGTGTGTGTGAGAGAGAGAGAGAGGGAGATAGAGAGAGACCCATCGGTCGATGCTCATAAATACATCTTTCAGCCATATGCATTGCTGATGCTTAGTAAAAACTTATATAGTTGACACAATCATATAGAACATCATATCACACTGAACTTGCATACAAAAATTTCACGCAGGCGGCACAATCAGGATGGAAGGAGTGGATCACTACGGGAAGGGCTATGTTGAAACCAATGAAGTCGTACATAACGGTTCGTCATCTTTATCAATGACGGGGAAATATCTTGAATGTTGTGCAAAGAAAACAGACAGACAACACAATAAGTTCTGCTAGCACATTAAGTTGACGTACAACCCTTTCTAAAAAAAGTTCAGGTACAAAATTAGAACAGGTCACAATCAAATGTACTGGCATATCAGTGCTTCACACCCATAGCTCGGATTTAACTAGTACTCCCTCTGTCCGGGAAAAGTTGTCCACAGGGCAGTGTATTTGTTTTTTTGCAAAAAAACCCATAGAGTTTTAAACACATCACAAAGAAGTCCATCTCCTTCCTCCTCCTCCCCCGTCGCCCGCACCTTGCAGCCATCGCCGGCTACCCACCTGCACTGCCGCCCGCCTGGATCTGCGCCGCGACCAACACCAGAACCATGGCCCAGCCCGCAACCAACAACAGTGCAGCCGCCCGCTTGCACCTGTGCCGCGGCTTACCACCTGCACCGCCCGCCGTGAAGGCAACCTGCACCGGAGCCCTCCTAGAGCTACGCCGCCGGCCCCGTTGAAGGTTGCCACCCATGTCCGCCCACCTACGCTGCCCACCTGCGCCTCCGATTTCGTCCGCTTTGTCCGCCGGCGCCGTGGAGAATTCCGGCTACTCTCGCCTCTCATGCTGCTACTGGTGGACGACGCCGGCGCCGTGGACCTCTGATGCCGCTTTTGCCTTTTCCCCTACCTCGCCTCTGCTGCCACTCCCACCTGTGCTGGTGAGTCGGCCACGCCCGCCTCTGCTACTGCTGCTGTTCAGTTTGTTGCTGTGAGTCTGAATTTGCTGTTCTCAATACAGGCGGAGAAAATTCAGTCAGGGGATACAAAGCTAGAGAAATAATCCAGGACAAAGGCTGTACACTGCTGCTAAATGATGAATAGATTATAGTGAAAATTTAGTTTGATGCCATCAAATTCATTGAGTAATACTCTTGGCATTCTTGGAGATCTGCTAGTTTTTGGAAGTTTTTCTTGCTATAGTTAACTGAAAATGTTCAGTGTTCCAATACTGTAGAGAAACTACAGTGCCTGTAATTCAGTTATGACTCCTTTACTGAAACTGTAGTGTTTGCTAAAACTGAGATGTAAACTAAAGGAGTTTGTGATTTGCAGAAGCTATAGCATACCCCAACAAGTGATAAATGCACTCAAAAGTTCACTGAGAAAATGCAGAGGCTGCTCAGTTGTTACTGAAAGTTTTCTGGAGTGATAAATGCACGCAAAAGAAGTTCAGTTAACTGTTACTGTTGCTGTATGAATTCCAACCAGGTCAATTTGTTGTCAATTACTCTGTAATACTCAACCAGGTTTATGCAAAATGAAGATCAACCATGTTTATTTGGATTTATTTGAATCATTTGAATTTATTTGCTTTATTTGGATTTATACACCATTTATCCAATTGCAAACATACCTAAAGTTTCCAATTGTCCAATTTCAGTCATTCATTTTACAGAGAGCTAAGCATAGCCATGACTCTTCCCTAAATATTCCTGTAGAATCAATTCAAGCAGCACAAAACTGAAAACTGAAAACTACCACAACCCCTTAACTAAGAGTTGATAAAAACATGTCCCTAAAATTGGAATTATTTGAATTAGCTAGGTTTATTCTTCTTCATATACAGAAAAAGATGAATATTGTTCGTCTACTAGTTACTTCAAATTTAGAACTAAATAAACACTTGTCATCTTCAGTAAACACTTGTAAATCTAGAGTGGTTTTAAACTTAGAATGCACCAAGTACTAATATCCTTTGCCAGGCTACACACCATCTACTTGGAGTAGACAGCAAGATTCACAAAGACATGCACTCTTCAATAGACTTGTCAATGCTAGCAAAGTGATAAGTAAAAACTTGGATATTCTCAGAAATATAGCACCAGAGGACATTAAGTGAACTGGCCTGTATGCTAAAGGCAAGGAATGCCACCTTATTTTCTTCTTCGAGTAGTTGATTAACTGGCCTGTATGTCGCAGCTACACATAGGTTCTGCAGAAAATGCACCAAAAGAGTTACACACAGGTGAAGTAAGTGGAAAGCAACATTTAATCTCCACTTCTTTTCTTTTGGTAGTGAAATTCAATCTGAATTTTGTAAGCACAGTAAATGCACCAATACTGAACATTTATTCCCACCTCCACCACCATGTCAGTTTCGACAGTGTGTGTATGGAGTAGTTTTGACGGCAATATAATTGTGCATCATGTAAACATTATGAGAATGATTAAGGGTTCAGCAATCAGATTATAATTATGACCAGAACAGATGAACAAATATCATGGTTAGTTTTATGTAAAAAAATCAGAAATGGAGTTACTCACTTGAAGTTATTATAGTCACTCACTTTAACTTACTGTAGTAGTGGCCAAAATTCAGAAAAGTTACTAAACAACAGAAGTAGTGGCCAAAATTCAAAGTACTAAAAAGATTCTACACTAAATATACAGTGCTATCCATGTTCTGTATCCAGGACATTTGAATTATTCAGAGAAGGATAATGCAAACTGAGAAGTGTTACGCAAACTGAAAACTGATCCATGTTCTGTATCCAGGACACTAATTTTTGACATTTGAAGCTACATTTCAATTGTTATGCCTCTGTCAATTATTGAATTATTCAGAATATTTAAATTATTCAGAGATCCATGTTCTATATCCAGGATAATGCAAACTGAAAAGTGTTAAAAAGACCATGTGTTTTTTGGGGTCAAAATCTACATGTAAAACTGAAAAGTGAAAATAAAAATGGGGAATGTTGTGTCTCCCATTCACGCGCTCAAAAAAAAAACTACGACACATTTTTTATTTGTTTGCATAGGTCCCACCTATCAGGAAGGATGGGCACGTACACGATCAGGTACGACTCATCAGTCTACCCGCATAGCCTTTTCGTTTAGTCTACCTAGCCATCTAATCAACTGCCTACATGCCACTTCTCCCATTTACTTCTCCATCGGGAACCGATTCTCCTCGGCTTCTTCACCTCCCCTTCGTCTTCATTTGCATCCAAACCCCACTACGTTCACATTGTTTTAACCTCTTTAAATAATCATCTACTACTTCAGTCAGACTAGCATCTAATCCTAATTCTCCAAACCATAGCCCTCCATTCCAGCGGTTCCAAATGGCGCAAGAGATCGAGATGCGGGTTTTTAGCGTCCAACATGTCCTCGTCGAAGGCTCGATGCGCATAGTTGCCACCGTCACCGTCCACCCATGGGTTGTTCGGCAGTGGATCAACAATGTATCCAACTCCCTTGAAAAGGTAGAGATGAGGGTCATCGGTCTCGACGCAGAGTACACGGAGCGTGCCCCTGGGAAGATTCAGTGCGACGCTGTCCTTCAGTTGTGCCACGAAGATGATGTTTTGGTGTACCACATCATACACTCGCCCTCCATACCACGTGAGCTTCACGATTTCTTGTCTCGGGAGGACGTATACTTCTGTGGGGTAGCCATCGAAGGGGACAAACAGAAGCTGAAGCCGTACAACCTTGATTTGAAAAGCATCGCTGACCTACAAACCAGAATCAAAATTCCTGTAGAAGATTGTGATAAACAGACACCATCCCTATTCGACGTAGCAAATTTTGTGCTCGGTACAAATCTTCAGAAGGGTGATGAGACGGTGGCATTAAGGTCGTCTGGATGGGAGAATTATCCCTTGATGTACGAGCGGATAAAATATGGTGCCCTCGATGCCCATGTGAGTTTCGAGATAGCTGCAAGGTCCAAAGAGCTTGTCGTGAAGCCTTCTCCCACAGAGAATGAGAACAAGAAGAAGAAGAAGAAGAAGAAGAAGAAGAAGAAGAAGAAGAAGAAGAAGAAGAAGAAGAAGAAGAAGAAGAAGAAGAAGAAGAAGAAGAAGAAGAAGAATAAGAAGAAAAGGCTACACCAGCAGGAGGGCATTATGGATGGATGAACTATTTCCTCTCTTGTAAAAAAAATTATTCCCTCTCGGTGTATATTGATATAGATGGACTATTTCGATGGTGTGCATGTCTTTGGAACAGAGTAGTAGCGTGGGTCCTCTTGACTATAAGGAACTATTTATCCGCATATATAGCTTCCTCTGCTACTCCTTCCATTGATCGGTATGCAGTGCATGTGTCCGTAGACATGACAGCTTCTGTGCATGACATGTGGTCCACCTAAAATGCGGCGAGCATCAAGTTTCTACCACAGCCACCCGCGATTCCCACGATGCCGCTCGAACCCATGAAACCACACGTCCCTCGACCTGCGGCTCACCCCTCTTGGCCCCACTGCCCCTCTGCCTACGGGAGCATTACATGTGGACCAGTCACCTATCGGGTCCACATGTTATTGACTCAAAGGTAGGTGTAGTAAGGCGCTGAAGCTCAGTCCCGACGGCCCTGAGAGGGAAATGTAACTCCTGCGCCAGGGATTGTGGTGCTCCCGCAGCACGAACTCGTGCCAAACTCGAGATTTGTTTCTTTACTATACATGCACGCAACAATTTAATGGACATTGTAATCTCAACATGTGATGGGGAGCTCTAAATTTCAATTTGAAACTTATAAAACGAAAAGATTCAAAACAAATAAACTGGGAGAGAGGGAGTATATCGTAGGATGTGTCCCATACAAAATAAGTCCCCTGGTTTGTCACTGTGAAGGTGCAGTTAGAAAGGAGCACAGCGTCTTCCTACTCATACGGCAACAAATCAGCAACAGACAGCATGGTCCACCTTTGACCGCCATGTGCAAGGTTCGTGCTATCTTATTCAATCCCACCGTGGTTCCATCGTACCAATTCATGCGGTGGCCCGTTGCATGGCTGATCCCAATGTTGGACAAAGGTTCTACGGGAACGGTGTCACCGTTGTAAATGTTGTGCAAATTGATGTTGGTACCCTCCTACACATATGCAAGCCAATCTCCACTCGCACCGAGCCTAACCTGTGAAACAGTGGGCAGGGGGAGAATTAGGAAATGGACATGGAAGTAGTCTTTAGAATGCATTTACTACGTGATCAAACTCATCTTACCTGCTCATTGGAGGAAATCCGAGTGCCCCTAAACATCGGCATCTCAAGGGGCGTCAACTTGCAACTACGGCCACGCCGCGCTGGAGAGACCCCCAAGGAAACATCCTCGTGTGTTCCACGGAACATCAAGATGCATTTGTATGAGTAGTTTATCTTGTGAGAGAAAAGGATGAATGAGGGAAGGCCTCTAGAGATAGAGATGGACACTACTACTACCAATGTGCTGGCCCGTGCGTTGTAATGGATCCAAAGTAGTAGAATAATACTTGTTCACGTGCTTGAAATATAAACACTCTAGTTTTGATATACATGTGTCAGCAGACATGACAACTTCTCCATGGAAGTTGAACCACGACGACCATCACGTTTCTTGTTTCTACCACTACCACACCCACACGCGATTCCCACGGTGCCACTCCAACCCACGGCACGACGTCCCCCGACATGGACATGGATCCTCTGAAGTGGTTATCCCTGCCTTTCCATCACTGACAGGTGGGACCCACGCTTATGGGTCCCACATGTCAGTGACAAAATGGTAGGATTGTTCGTGTCAGGGGATCCTCATCCTCCCGACGTGCCCCTCATCCCACTCGGCCCCATCGCTCCTCTGCCATTGTGTGCATGACATGCGGGCCAGCTGAACTGCGGCGACCATTAACTTTCTACCATAGACATACCCGACTGGACACGATTTGCCTGCTCCGCTGCTGTGCTCCGATCCGTAGTCCCGAACCATCGAATTTCCATCCAGTGGCTGTGACACATTTCGTCCCGGGCATCAATCCTCAGCTGGAGTACTTATGTACTCCCTCTGGTCCTTTTTACTCTACACATTGGATTTGCTGAAAGTCAAACTTTGCTAAGTTTGACCAAATTTATATTAGAAATTATTAGCATCTATAATATCTAAGAAATATAATATGAAAATATATTCCAAGATGAATCTAATGATATTAGTGTTGTTATGTGAATTTCTATATTTTTTATATAAACTTGGTCAAAGTTGGATGAGATTGACTTCGGACAAACCTAATATGCAGAGTAAAAAGGACCGGAGGGAGTACTATAGGTAGTACCCGCCGGTGTGGCCATCTATGCCTCGTAACGCCCCGACGCCCAGCTGTGGCACCCTTGCCACGACCACGCCACCACCGGCCGGTTCATCTCGAACGAGTGAGTCACGAACCACGCCACCACCATGAGAATGACATGTGGGCCAGCCGCATTTAAGGTCCGCATGTCATTGACTCATAGGCCAGGCACTAAGCCACTGTAGTTCGGTCCCGTGGGCCCCGAGAGGGAAATGTAACTCCTGCAGCAGGCCTTGTAGTGCTCCCGCAGTACGAGCTCGTGCCAAAACTAGAATTTGTTTCTTACTACTACCAACTAGTACTAGTAAGGTACACGTGCATTGCACGCATGAGATTCTGGTGGTTTGTGCATTATGCTTCTACATGTGGAGCTTTCTGGATTCTAACATGTGGCAAAATCTGGTGGAATGTAAGGTTAGGCAAGTTTGATTAACTTAGGTGAGTGTTTGGTTCAAGCCACACCTTAGGCAAGCCACACTAAGGCCCCACATGACATACACACAAAAAATGTGGCAAGATTCCCTTAGGCTTGCCAACTTGTTTCTCTCGTTTTTAAGAACTAATAACTTTGCCTAAGCTTAGTTGTGGCAAAGTTAGTCATGAATTAAGTTCAACCATGGAGTCTTCTAGATTATACATGTGGCAGAATCTGGTGGATGATATCCAACGGCCAGTAGTGCTCGGATTTGCCATCTTTGTACCGTCGGATTCGCTTCATCCAACGACCAACTTTCAAAGTTTTCCACACACTATATAGGGGGTATAGATATAGATGTGCCGGTCCATTGCAACGGATCCAAAGTATATATATCTATTTAGTGGAGTGCACTCTAAACACATTATCTATTTATGTTTCTCTAACCTTCCGGAGCCATGCAACCAAGCCACATAAGCTTCATGGGTGCCCCCAAATCATATTATTCATACTACGTTGATTGAAAAAAAGATAAATCACCCAAAACAAGATCTTCCCATTTTTTGTTCCTACGATGTTGTGCCGTGCACGTACCTACTAGTTGTATAGTGGTAGTACTAGTAATATAGTATTAGGAGTACAAACTTGGTACTAGTAGGAGTAGTACTAGTACGGAATGCTCCTACTCTATCAACGAGCCCCGTCTGACACCAAATTTCTTGGCTTCCGTGCTACAGCTAGATCTGACCCTCTTTTCTGTTTTCCAATCCGGTGGCGGGCGTGGTGTCGGTTTGCTCAACGGAGGTCCCACATGAAAGTGAAAATGCTAGGAAACACGCCTTCCCTAAGCTATGTGTCATGCCGGACGGGCCATGTTGTACTCCCGATTCGCGGGCGTGTGGGGGTGCAACGCGAACGCGGCAGGCCTTTTCCTTTTACCAGCAATGTGCCCATGCGTTGCAACGGATCCAAAGTAGTAGAATAGTAGTACACAAACTTGAAAGAAATCACTATTGTTTTGATGTACTCCTAATATATTACTCCCTCCATACCTAAATATTTGTCTTTTTTGAGATTTCAAATGGCCTGTCACATATGGATTATATAGACATATTCTAGTGTTTCTAGCAAGATGCCCGCGCGTTGCACGAAGTTGATGGAAAAGGTAAGCACAACTTATAAATTGATGGATGGAGTACTAGTTACAGTGATGCATATAATTAAGCAAAGGGATTGCACATGTCGGTATTGACTGGAACAAGAATGCAACAACACAATAAGAACTAAGGCCACGATGATGCGATCGCAGTGGTGGTTACAGAAGGCAAGAAAAAAGATGGATCCATGAACATATGACTTCCTCCTCCTCAACTTAGTGCGCCGGGCCACCGACCGGCGGCTAAGGAGCGGCGGCTTTTGTGGCGAGGTCGAGGTGCTTCTCAGCAAAGGCATCCAAGGCTTCCAGCTGGTTGAGGAAGGCCAACGTCGTAGAGTCCTCATTGGCCTTGTAGATACCTATGTACACGATTTCCTCATACATGTGGATGTGTAGGTCGACGAATTCTTGCAGGGCGAGGCACCTCACGGCGAGCGCGACCTCCAGGCGGACATTCTTCGTGGCATCGGCGGGCAGTCGCAGGGCCACCAGTGCTTGAAAGAGGTTCCGGCCATGGAGGCCGATTAGGGTGGCAGGCAATGAGGAGCCCGGGCGCACGGGCTGGAGGAGTACGGCGATGTCATCCGCAAGCTTCTTGAGGACGGTGAACTTGTTGCTGGTGGCAACGATCATCTGGTCCAACTGAGAGTCGTAGTTGGCGTCGAAGGCGGCCATCCACCAGCCGGTCTACAACACCGTCTGGAGACGATCCTCGGCGCCATGCCGTAGGTCGGCGTCGTGGACCATCTGGCACAGCCGCTGGCCGCTCACGAGCATCGCCGCCATGGGTTTGGAGTGAGCTCTTTTGCGCTTAGTGTAGGTGCTTAGGCAAATGCTTAGGTGCGTACGATGTGGTAGATGCATTGGAATGGAGGGGCGCCTTTTATATGAGGGCAATGAGGGCAAACTGTGTTGCATTCACATCATGCATCCTCTTTTCCTGGACCTCCTCCCATTACTTCCCTCATGCATTAATTGAAGGAGGATGCATTGGACGTTCAACATATCGGGAACCGCTACTCCCTCCCTCGTCTGCATTAAAGCCATATCGGGAACTGCGCCGCCCGCTGTCAAATCGAATACTCCCTCCATCTAGGTGAGTATTAAGTCATCTTACAAAAACCAAATAGTAAACACATAGGCATGGTGCATTAACTCTCACGTTGTTTCTTATTTTTTGACATAAATAGAGGAATCAACCAAGCAGAGATGTGGGGCTTGTATGCTTTTAATGACTTGAGACTATCAAACATGACATGCAGTGGTCAGTTCGTTGCACAAGAAAAAATACAACCCACATCAGCACACACGCATCTTATATAGCATCACATCCAATGGCTGTAAAAGATGAATGATACCAAATTATATCTCATCTAGATGAGTTCTAGCAAAATTGTATTAATAATACTTAGTACTCCTACGCCATGTATCATATATTAGTATCATGTAGTACTTTATTTATTTATGAGGTATCCAGATGGCACTGCACCGCCAAGAAAAGAGGGTAACATCAAAATTATGGACTACTTTTTTGAGTATGTTGGTAAGGTCCAGTCATAGTCACTTGTTGAAATCTCTAAAAAGACAAATACTCCCTTCGTCCGGAAATACTTGTCATCAAAATGGATTAAAGGAAATGTATCTAGACGTATTTTAGTTTTAGATACATCTCTTTTTATCCATTTTGATGACAAGTATTTTCGGACGGAGGGAGTAGAAAACAGAGTTGGTGATGATGGTGTGCGTGCCTTCCTGCAATATAGGCCGTCGGATTTATATCTAACGGATAGGAAAGAAACTATGGCAATTTTGCAAAAATATACCCACACGTCTCTCCACGTTCGCAAATAAGGCCTTCCCTCATTCAACCTTTTCTCTCATAAGATAAACTACTCATACAAATGCATCTTGAGGTGTCCATAGAATCAAAGAGAGGGATGATGTGTGTGTGTGCACGCGCGATCGATAAAGAGTGCCATCGAATTTGTGTGTGCCCACGTCAAAGATATAGAGTGGCTGGGCTACTGTAACGTGAGATGGGACATGTGCAGTTTGTCTCTGTGGCATGGATACCTACCTGCAGCGCTCGACTATCAGTGTGTGGTGGGGGAAGAGGGAGGCCCAATTAACTATAGAGGTACAATGGCTGGTATATGTGTGGAGGAGGAGAGGCCTACCTCATGTATTAAGGAGATCGATTTGCCTCATGTATTAAGGGAGATCGATCGGCATGCATGCATATGTGCAGGAGAGGAATAAGGTTGGGAGAGAGACAGAGCTAGAGTGTTGGAGGGGGTGGTAGTGGAGTTGTTTCTAACAAATGGTGGGATAGGCTTGCTAGACAAACGGAGGGCACGCCCACAATATCAATAAGAGAGGAGATGGCTGCTTGTTGTCTGTGAACGTGCGTGTGAGAGACGGGTCAGGAGGCATGTACGAATGATGAGGGGGACGATGTGGTTGTGGTAAGCAGATGCAACTCCATAGGAAGATCAATCGCCCTTTGTTAGAGAAAGGAGAGACATAACTTGTGAGGTATGTCGATCGATGTGGGGGGGGGGGGGGGTAGTTAAAGTCGATCTAGGTATATGTTGGGAGATCGATCGGTATACATGCATGTGTGTGTTAGAAGCAAATGAGGCACGCGGAGAAGGATAGAGAGAGAGGGATGCATGTAGGAGGTGGTACGACAGGCATACTATATCAAGGGGGGAGGAGTGTGCGTGTACGAGAACGATGAAAAGAGTGGTGGGAGTGAGGCATGGACGGTGACAAGAGAAGAGGGGAAGCTTGTGTTTGTGCAAGGCACACCTGGCTAGAGAGGCACATCAATCGATGTGTGTCGTAAAGAAGGAGCTGGGGGGCCTACACACACCGTGGGTGAATGACCTAAAGTGAAAAGACGAATTTGCACGATGGAGCTAGAGAATGCTGAGGGAGGGTGAGAGGGATGCGGGCGTGTGCATGCACAAGAGAAAGTTAGTGCTAGCTACAAAGATAAGAGGGTTGTGTGGGTGTAAAAGACGAACAGAGATCATATATACTTCATTATAAAAAGAGAATTCGGATATTTGAAGAATTTATCATAGTGTTTCAAACCGACGTATGTGTGAATATATATAACGGTGATACACATGGTGTGGTTATGAACATGTTATACTACATTTAATATATTTTATCTCTACTCTTATAAAAAACGGAGTTGTTGATGATGGTGTGCCTGCCATCCTGCATTATAGGTCGTTCGATTTATATCTGGCGGATAGCAAGGAAACTATGATGGTTGAAGTTGGTAACAATCATGATTGTAGATTCTTATTGAAATAGAGAAACAAATTCAAATTTAGTTCGAATTGCAGCGGTAGTATAGACATTCGGAATGCACTAAAATGTTGGTATGAGTAGGTTACATGCATTATACAGCAAGCAAAAAAATTTAATCGGACATAACATGGATTCATACTCCCTCCTTCCATCTATATAGGGCATAATGAGATTTTTAAGACCGTCTTTGACTATTGACAAGATTAATAGTACATGACATGCACAATGTGAAAATTATATCATTGAAAGAACCTTTCACACACGAATTTAACGGTGTGCTTTGTGTAAGTTTCATGTCATATATCATTGCTCTAATATTTGGTCAAAGTTAGCATCGAAAAACGCATTAGGCCCTATATAGATGGAAGGAGGGAGTAGCTTTGAATAGCATTTGTATAGTAAAACGGGGCAAGACTCTCTCTTTGTGTGGTGTGAATAGTTTTATTTTTTTCGTTTTCTTTTTGGTTGAGGGAAATGTGAATTGATTTGGTATGTACAAGTACAATATTACTACACGTTAGGCTTGTCCCTAAAATTCAACCGCGTCTTGTTATATCCCGAAAATTGAAATATCGTGCTCCCAAAACTGGCGCCTTCACAACCCGCGCCTTGCTATCCCAAAATTATAACGCGCATGAAAACTCCCTCCAGCTGCCAAATCCTGACACGTGAAATCCTCCTTCTAACCCTGAGCCGAAAGGGCCGCTAGTTCAAATTGGTGGGGGGTACTTTTGTAACACACGCTACATTTTGGACAAGCACGTCCCTAGGTCATACTTCACCCCCTCCCATCGCCCCCTTTTTGCCATTCGAAATCCCAGGCCGCCATAACCTCTCCGCTCCAGCCGCGAAACCCCACCCTCCTCCGTCCGCCACGTCACCGTTGCCCAGCCAGAGCCTCTTCCTCGATGATGTCATCCACCGCAAAAGCTCGACGTCCCTCGTCCACCTCCCCGGATGAGGATCCGTCGTCCATCTCGCCGTCCCGCCGGTTCAGCCGCTCCATCCTCCACCTCCAAGGAGATGCTCCGATGATCACCTCGTCTATCGCGGCTACTCCATCCCCACAGCGCCGCCTTAACCTACTCCACCGGAACCGCAACATCCTCACCGACTCCTCGGACGAAGCCGAGGCCTACTCGGTGCCACCAAAGAGGTTGTACACTCATCGCATCACACCTTCTCCTTAACTCGACCTCCCGGCACGGATGGTGCTCCATCCCGCACCCCCATGGAGCGGCTACCTTGAAGCCGGCGCCGCGGGCGACATCTCCACGGTGGCTCTTCCCAGTGCGAGGCCCCTTCGGTGGCGGCGTCCATACCAGCCGGATCTGCTGCTGCTGCTCCGGCTCTCGCTCGCTCACTCGCGCTGCTTGTGCTGCTGCTCCGGCTCTCGCTCGATCGCTCGCTCGCCTAGCTGCTGCTGCTGCTCTCCCCCTCGCTCGTGCTGCTTCTCTGCTCTGATTAAGCCACACTTCAGTCGACTGAATCGACTTTTGGTTTAGTCGATTTTCAAGGGATGGGCGGCTCGCCGGAGTTAAGGAAGAACCACCCGCAGCGGGGACGCGGGCTCGCCAGAGAGGTACCCCACTATCTATCTTAGGGTTCAGGGTGGGGGCGGGGGGCCTAGAGGGCTGGCCGGGGCGGCGGTGGCGAGTTGTTTCATGGCGGCGAGGCGGCGCTGGGGCCGGCGGTTCGGCCGATGGTGGCTGGCGGCTCAGGGGGGTGCATGTTGAAGATGAACTGCAGGCCCTCCCTAAACTACATGTCAAGTGCCTCTCTACTACCATTGCGTTCAGTTTCAACAGTAGCATTCAGATTCCATAGTAAATTTCAGTTTTAACAGTTAAGTTCAGAGTCAACAGTTTTTACCTCATCTGTTGTAGTCAGGTGGTTTTTAGTGATGTTAATTTTACATCCATTTTACATCATCTATTGGAGATGCTATTAGAATCCCACTTGAGATTGACGATGTCTGTCTTGTGCTGCTTCAGCCTTGACGTCTTACGGCTCACCGGAGCTGCTCCAATGACAGAACGATCCATCACAACAGAGCAGTACCCTGGACGCCGTCTACAGATTCCTCAGATCTTCCTCCACACCTCCGATAGCCATCTCTGTCTCAACTGCTTTAGCGACCAACACAATGATGCTGAGGTCGACACGGCTACAGTAAAGAGGTTGTACACTTGTTGCATCACTTATTACTATACATTCACGTCGATCCATTAGGGCTATTTTGGTTCAACGAAAAAACGTCGATCCACTGGTTGTTACCATCACTCTAAATTTCTGCATGCTCTCCTTACATAATCTCACCATATTTTTTCCGTATGCATGTCAGATATTGTACATAGTCATGCTGAACATGTAGAGAAAAAGAGAAGAGTTTTGTGCAGTAATACAATGTCATGCAGACATTGCTCCATGGTGGGTTCAATGGCAAACCCTCCCCACCCCTCTCCAGATTGTAATCCAGAGGAAGATGTCTGTTCTGATGCGGATTCAGACGCCGCTGACCACTCCTATTTACCCGCCAAGGTGTTTGCTCTACATTGGCATGATGATGTTAGTCATATCATGCATATGTTGCCTTCAGTGTCTACTTTTGACATCATATATCTCATCTGCTTAGTTTAGACATGTTATGTAATGCCACCTATTTAGTTTCATGTCTTTTAGCCAGCCATAATATATGTGAAATGTGGAATGCCATCCTGTTTAACCAGGCATCATATATTTGAATGATATCTTTCCCATCCTTTTCTTCATTACATTTCCATTTGTCGACAATGTTTGTACATTAAACATGAATCAGCCATTTGGGTGGGAGATGGAAAAATCTGGAGTGAAAACAAGGCCTTCAGAGCAGACAGTGCTACCTATCGAAGCAGATCTCTTGTTGGGTCCCGATAGCTCCTCAAAGATGGATTCAGAGATAGATGACCAGTCCTATTCCCCCACTGAGGTGTATGCTCTAACTTGGCATGGTTATACTGCTCATATCATGCATACGGTGTCTTGCATTGCATAGTTTAGACATCATATACACAATATTTAACACCATGTTCTTAGTTCAGACATCATATCGAATGCCCTCTGTTTAGCATATAAATCACATATGTGAATTAAATGATGCGATCCTGATTACTTAGATAACATGTATGTGAATTATGTCATGCAATCATGTTTAGTTATTCATCATATCTTTGAATTATGCTATGCTATCCAGTTTAGATAGACATCATATATGTGAAATTATGTCATGCTATCCGTTTTAGTTAAACAATATACATGTCAACTATTTCATGCCCTCTTTTTTCCACACCATCAATTGCATCTGTCTCTCGTACAATGTCAGTACATTCAACTATGTTTCTTGTTTATCAGCCATTTGAATTGGAGCGGGTGATGCAAGTATCTAGCGGACTAAAAACACGGTCTTCAAATAAAACAGTGCTACCTCTTGGTGGAGATAGCACCCCGGTTGTACATGCACAAGAACCAGCCCTACCACACAAAACCCAAACTCTCGCAGATTGTACCCCTACTGCGATGGACAGAGAACCAGCTTCACCCAATCTAACCCCAACCCCAGCCGACAGTAACCCGGTTCCTGTTGACACAGCACCATCTCCACCACAGAGCTCCCAAACAAGAGCAGTTAGTAAGGCAGCTCCAGTGCCCAAAGGGCCAGTACTATCACGGCGAACCCCAACTCCACCAGTTAGTACGCCTATTCCTATGGAGGAAGCACAACCAGCTAGTCGTAGTTTAGCATCTATCGCATTTGATGTTGTTAAATTGTATGTGCGTATCTTCCCATCTTGGAAATATTATACTGAAGATGAAGAAAAATGCCAGTTGCAGGTGTTTGTCCAGGAGTTATGTGTAAGTAATGTTATTCATGGAAATTACTTTGCTTTGTCCCATACATCCTACCTGCATGATGGTTATAATACATCAAATTTTCCCATTTTTCTCTATAGAGAAGGACCGATTTGGAAACTCAGGATGAGGTAACTTGTGCTAATACCTCTGCTATCTTCAAAAATGCTTGGTGGAAGTATCGGAATTACCTGAAGAAAACGTACTTCACCGGCAAATGCCTTGTTCTGTACTGGTCCCAAACCAAGAATGTGGTAAGGTCTATGAGCTCATTTTTATTTTTAAGTATTATATTCTTGTGTCTTACTATACTTTGTTCATGTAGAACAAGTGCCTAAACCTGAAGAACAACTGTTCTAATTTAAGATTCCATTGTTTTCATAGTTCAAAAAAGCGCTAGGCATTAATTGTGCGTTTTTCCACCGCCTTGCGCTTTACTGACCAAAGCGCATGCTTATGCGTAGTTATGCATAGAATATGCATAGTTATGCGCAATGCGTTTTGCCAATGCCTAGAGCCTAGGCACGCTTAAGCGCTCGCTTAGGCGCGCCATTTTTTAACTATGATTGCTTTGCTCTTGTATCACTGTATTTACTCATACAATCTTATTTTTAAATTGAAGGATCCAATCTAAACTCCAATGGCACAGCAGGTATGTTCACGCATGTTTCTTTAACAGGTTTGCTCTTATCAATAGCTCTGTTGATTTCAATTTCAATTGTGTATACAGTTGACTTTCATATCATACATTACTAGCATCACAACAGAGCCAATAGTGTTGTTGTACATGTAGACCCGTGGTACCCATCTGAAATCTTGTTATGCCGTGTAGTTTCCCACGCTTTGTATTCTTTCACTTCTGCTTTGTCTTGAACTAATATGATTTGAACCGTGTCTCTATTTTGATTTGGCAAGACAATGCAGTGACCATAGGACATAGATATATGTTTGTTTGATGCTTTTATTATGTACTAGTACTTGGCAATAGAAGACTTGGTAGTTTAATCATGTCCACCTTACTAATGAACTGGTTCACCGAAATGAGTTTCATATACTAGTACATGCTAAACTTGTTATGTGTCTGCTTGTTTCTTCTTTTAGAATGCTGGCAGAATATTGGGGAAGAGTGCCTTATTAAGCAATGGTAAAGGAAGTAATGCAGATAAGGTTTAGGATAGTGACACATCCTTGTTGGTCTCCAACAAAGATGATAAAACAACTAATGAAGACTATCTTGAAGACAGCGAGACAACCCCAAAGTCCTGTCTTGTTTAGTGTTCGAGTTACTGGCCACTACCGCTTGCACAAGCTATTCAAACTCACTGTCTGAATCAGTTCGGTTTCTTGAGTCTCAACTACAAGCTGAAAGACACGATCAGCTGTGCTGCGACAAGAAGCGGAAGGACTGCGGAAGTCCCTGGAGCATTCAGATGCATACTTTCTGGTGCAACAGCAAGCGTTGGAGGATTTTAGCGCCAAACAGGACAAAGCTAATCAGCTTGCTAAGCTTATTGTCAGCATGGTGGATACCCAGGATAACATTTCTTGAGCTCTTCTGAAGTTGCTTCAGTTATGCTCTCGTTGTGCTGCCGTGTTTATTTGCACTGGTGGTCAATTTTGACGGCCAATGTATGTAATGTGCTGCTTTGTTCCCTATATTTGCGCTGGTGGCGAACTTTGATGCCTAGTCGATGTAATATGTGTAATAGCGGTAATAGGCTAGCGTTAATTGCTTGCTTATTTATTTCCTTATTGTGTTGTTTAGTTGTTTGCTTGTAGTCACTGCAGTTCATTTTCTGTTTTTTTCTAGTGGCCACAATAGCCTATTTTTGGTAACTAGGCCAAAATAATCATGGCAACACACGGACTGTTGTAACCACGGGCCTCCTGCAGGCCGTATGATCCATGGGCCTTCGTCCGGCCGTAGGATCCATCGGCCTTCTATACGGGCCTTAGGGTCCATGGGCCTTCTACGGGCCGTAGGGTCCATGGGCCTTCTACAGGCCGTACGATCCATGGGCCTTCTACGGGCCATACTATCCATGGGCCTCATATGGGCCGTAGGATCGATGGGCCTTCTATGAGGCGTATCATCATTTCGCTAATCATGGGCCATACTATCCGTGGACAATAACGGGCCGTTAATAGGCCGTATTTGATAACTCTATGAAAACAGCCCAACGGTTTTTTTTACATGAAAACGGCCCAACGTATTAACGGTCCGCAAATGGGCCGACTGTAACGACGGGCTGAATTTGGCCCACAAGCAGAAAATGACTGTAACGGGCCGTATGTAACCGAATGCTGCAAATGAGCCCAAGAATCAATGGGCCCTGAGAAGGCCGAAAGATAACTTGGGATGGAAACGGCCCAATGGAATAACGGGCCATTAATGGGTATAAAGTGATACAATGTTCATTACGATCCAGTTTCACCACGGTCCGTTAATGGGCCAAGAGTTACAAAGGTCCTCATATGGGCCGAAAGAAGTCATGGGCTACACATGGGCTGGAAGTTAAAATGGGCTGAATCATATTGGACGGCCCAGATGATGCTACTGGGCCTAATTTGGATAGGGCGTAATGGGCCCTGGGTTAGCGGGTTGTAAATGGGCTATATGCAAACATGCTGTTAACATGCTTTCCGTGGGCCGGCCCGCCACCTTTTGACCAAGTCAAACAGGCTGGCCTTTTCACAGGAATGGGCCTCTGTTGGGCCGTGCCACGTGTTGCCGTATCATAGGTGCCTTCGGTCCAATGAGCGGATGACATCTGTCCCAACGGTGAGGCGACACGTGTTTCCTCCAGCCAATGATGATTTTACACGTGGAAAATCCCCATTCGTCGGGGCTGTTAACGGGTTATCGGATCCAAAACCCGACCCGATAGCTTAACGGTGTTCCGTTACGGTGGATGCCACGTGTCGGTCACCCTTGACGAAAGCACTTCTCTGCCGCACGATTTATTGTCATGGAAGTGGACACTTCCGTGATGATAATTTTGGTAATGTCATGGAACACTTCTACGACAGCACAGGTATGACTATCTTGATTCTGTCATAAAATCGTCATGGATGTACATGCATGACAAAAACGCGACCTACTTTGACAAACATGTATCATCACGGAAGTGTATTTTTTTTGTAGTGCAAAGCTAGGACGTGGATCGATAGGGGGAGATCTTCGTGCGCACCCCAGTGTTCGAACCTTGAGGGTTTTGCCGGAACCCATGATCCGACATCCTCATCCTCATTGGTGCCTCTCTGATGATGCATGAGTAGTTCGTTTTAGACCTTTGGGTTCGTAGTTAGTAGCTAGATGGCTTCCTCTCTCCACTACAAAAAAGACACATCCGTGACATTTTGGGCTGAACTAATTTTTTTGTCATGCTTATGACACTTCTATGACGATAATTGTGACAAACCCCGTTATCATCATAGATGCGGTGGCTCCTACTTCTATGACCAAAAATCATGATAGAAAATGGGCTTTTTGTCCTGGGCGGGCCGGAGACGCAGCTGCATGACATTCTTTGGGCCGTCCACGATGGAAAAAACCATGGTAGAAGCGAGGGCGAGGAAAATATCGGGGAGTTCCCGGTTACGGTGGGTGGTCGGGGCCGAGCGATGCATGGAGGGATTGCGTGTTTCTCTCGTACATATACATGCGTGGGTGTGAGGTGTTGGGCTCTAACTGAACCTGAGCGATTGCATTGGCTACGCGTTACTGAAACCAAGCGATCGATCGATCCCTGGCTGTTAATTAAACCCGATCAAGCGATTCCTTCGCTAGTGCTGCTAACTGAAGCCGATCGAACCTGCTACCTCTTGATGAACAATGAGTGTTGTTGGGGGTTGCATGAACAGTTCCTGGTGGGGTTGGATGAACAGGAGCCCATGGTAGTAGAGGCCATTGCCGCTGGATGAACAAGACCCTGATCGAGCCGGTTGGGGGTGGATGAACAGAACCCCGTGGAGGGCTAGTTGAACAGTAGCCGGTGGAGGGCTGGATGAACAGTAGCCCATGGAGGGGTGATTGAACAGTAGCTGGTGGAGGCTGGATAAACAGGATTCTATGGATGAAAACTAGCTGGTGGAGGCAGGAGGAAGACGTCATGGATGAACAGTCGTAGGTGAAGGCTAGAGAAGGTCGACGGTGGATGAACAGTAGCCCGTGGAGGCTGGAGCGAGGCAGTAGACAGTGGATGAATAGTAGCTCGTGGAGTCCTGTTTTGCGGTACACCAGACCCCTCCCAATGAATAAGACCTCCGTTTCGACCGTAGGAGGTCAAAGAGAAGTCTAATTCCTCCGTTTAGCGGTACGCCACACCCCTCCCAATCAACAGGACCCCATTTAGACCGTAGGAGGTCAAAGAGAAGTCCCTTTCCTCCGTTTTGTGGTACGCCAAACCCCTCCCAGTGAACAGGATCCCGTTTTGACCATAAGCGGTCGAACAGAAGGCCGTTTCCTCCGTTCTATGATATGCCGGGCTTCATTTTGGCTGTTCCGTCCAAGCCGGTTGGCTCCCGATGAACAGGACTTATTCCGTTGCCTCCCGATGAACACGACACAGTTTCTCCGTTTCGACCCAGCCAGTTGGCTGTCGATGAACACGACGCCGTTGCTGCCCTCTGCTGCCTCTCCATGTACATGAGCCTTGGCCGTACGTATGCGCGAGTAGGTGTTCGAGACCCCGCCTGTACGTACATACGTACATGTACACGATATAGACGGGACTGCCTGAACAACTACAGCTCCTTACCGGGCCACGGTTCATTGTGGCAGAAAGACCGATGGACCAATATGTACGTACACGTTTGCGACCAGAATGACAACGCTACATAGCTTCGACCGGGTGGGTCCCGGCTGTCAGGGAGGATAAGGAGGCACTTCCTTGCGTGCGAAGATGTAGCTGGTGGGTTCGAGCTGACAGGGGGGGTTCTTTTTTGTCCGTAATAAGGAGGAACTTCCTTGCGTGCGAAGACGTAGCTGGTGGGTCCATCTATCAGCCTCATCGCGTACAATCCTCTTTCGATGGCTATCATTCATTGACCATGTTGACCATGCTGTGCAGCCAACACTAGGGAGTGGACGACAGTGAGGTAGGAACGACGCAGAGCCTAGGAACATGCGAAGGGTAGTACGAGGGTTGTCAGGTTCGGCTGCGGTGTGAAGCTGTTGTCGCCGCAGAATAACAGGGGGTGTGGGTGAGTAGAGGGATGGCCTGGCTAGCGGTGGGAGTAGTACGGGCGGTGAGTCCTCCGCGGCAACACAACCTGCCACGGGAGGCAGGAGCACGCGGTGGTTTGTACAGCTGGAGCAAGAAAATCAGAGGTTGAAGAAGCAGGACGACCGTTGGATGTTAACAATCGAACTGTCACTGGTGATAGGATCGTTTGTTGACTAAGTATACAAAGCCCTCTGAGGGAGTCTTGGATTAGGGGGTCTCCGGACAGCCGGACTATATCCTTTCGCCAGACTGTTGGACTATGAAGATACAAGATTGAAGACTTCGTCTCGTGTCCGGATGGGACTCTATTTGGCGTGGAAGGCAAGCTAGGCAATACGGATATGGATATTTCCTCCTTTGTAACCAACCTTGTGTAACCCTAACCCGCTCCTGTGTCTATATAAACCGGAGGGTTTAGTTTGTAGGACAAGAACAATCATACCATAGGCTAGCTTCTAGAGTTTAGCCTCTCCGATCTCATGGTAGATCAACTCTTGTAATACTCATATCATCAAGAATAAATCAAGCAGGACGTAGGGTTTTACCTCCATCAAGAGGGCCTGAACCTGGGTAAAACATCATGTCCCCTGCCTCCTGTTACCATCCACCTTAGACGCATAGTTCGGGACCCCCTACCCGAGATCCACCGGTTTTGACACCGACATTGTGCTTTCATTGAGAGTTCCTCTGTGTCGTCGCCGTTAGGCTTGATGGCTCCTTCTATCATCGATAGCGATGCAGTCTAGGGTGAGACTTTTCACCCCGGACAGATCTTTGCGTTCGGCGGCTTCGCACTGTGGGCCAAATCGCTTGGCCATCTGGAGCAGATCAAAAGCTACGCCCCTGGCCATCAGGTCAGGTTTGGAAGCTTAAATTCCACGACCGATATCCGCGGAGACTTGATCTTCGACGGATTCGAGCCCCTGCCTTGTGCGCCACACGGTCACGATGAGTACGATTTAGATCTACCATTGGACCGTATTCAGGAGATCGCACCGGTAGCCGCTCCGAGCGTCAATTCGGAGCCAGTTGCGCCATCCATGGACGGGTGGATAGACCCCGTCACGGAGGTCGTATCCTCAGCGGCGATCGAGCCGAATATCGACCTTACCCTTCACGAGAGCCGTGTTGCCAAACTACCGGATCCTTCCCCGGCCACGGACTCCGAACCGCCTGCACCCGTGCCTATCAAATCCGACTGGGCGCCAATCATGGAGTTCACCTCCGTGGATATATTTCAGCACTCGCCCTTCGGCGACATACTGAATTCATTAAAGTCTCTCTCCTTGTCAGGAGAGTCCTGGCCGAACTATGTCCGGTAGGATTGGGATGCGGATGACGAAGAAATTCGCCGCCCACCCACCACCCACTTAGTAGCCATTGTCGATGACTTAACTGACATGCTCGACTTCGACTCTGAAGACATCGACGGTATGGACGACGATGCAGGAGACGAACTGGAACCACTGCCCACAGGGCACTGGATGCCCACTTCATCACATGACGTATACATGGTGGACACACCAAAAGAAAACGACGACGAGGAACGGAAGGACGCAACGAAGGGTTGTCCCCTTGGGAAGCAGTCAAAGCAGTGGCGTAAGCGCCGCTCCAAATCCCGCCTCGGCAGAAACAACGATCATATAGACCCAGCGTTAGAGCAGGGTGAACCATCGCCGGACCACGGCAACACGGAGAATCAAACCGAACAACCCGACTCTGTCAAAGATAATAGTCCGGACGACATCACACCGGACAGACACCCGGAGCAACAGAATGCCCGTCAAAGGCTTGTTGCCACCGCGAGGAGTCTAAAAAAGCAGAAGCAAAGGCTCAAGGCTGCGCAAGACACACTCAGAATCAGATGGAGTAAAGTACTCAACACAGCAGCGAAGTACGGCGGTAATCGCCCCACCAAGAGCTACCCGAAGCGGAAGTTGCTACCTGAATTCGATGAGGAGGCCTTAGATCCCCCGCAACCAAAAATTAAAACGGCCATCTGGCCGGATAGACGACCTCACGGCCAACATAGAGCGGCAAACAACGCCGCACATAAGCCAATACGCGATCCACGCGAGGGCTCGCATCAAAAGGACGGCGCAACCAGATCCATCTATGGACCACGCAAGCGCGCTCCAGCATACGATGCAACACAACAAACATCCGAACACACGGTACACCCAGATACAGGGGTGCCGCACACCCCCTATGTTTCACCGACGAGGTGCTGGACCATGAATTTCCAGAGGGATTCAAACCCGTAAACATAGAGGCATATGGCGGAACAACAGACCCTGGGGTCTAGATTGAGGACTATATCCTCCATATCCATATGGCTCGAGGAGATGATCTCCATGCCATCAAGTACTTACCCCTCAAGCTCAAAGGGCCAGCTCGGCACTGGCTTAAAAGCCTCCCCGAAATCTCCATTGGAAGCTGGGAAGAGCTCGAAGACGCTTTTCGGGCAAATTTCCAAGGGACTTATGTTCGACCTTCGGATGCGGACGATTTGAGTCATATAACTCAACAGCCCGGAGAGTCAGCCCGAAAGCTTTGGAACAGGTTTCTTACTAAAAAGAACCAAATAGTCGACTGTCCGGACGCCGAAGCCTTGGCAGCTTTTAAGCACATCGTCCGAGACGAATGGCTTGCCAGACACCTCGGCCAAGAAAAGCGGAGAACAATGGCAACATTAACAAGCCTCATGACCCGCTTTTGCGTGGTCGAGGACAGCTGGCTAGCCTGATGCAGCACCAGCGACCCAAGTACATCCGAAGTTAGAGATGGAAACGGGAAATCACGACGCATCAAAAATAATAAGCGCTGGAATAAAGAAGACAGACCGAAGAGCACGGCGGTAAACGCCGGATTTAGAAGCTCTCGGCCAGGTCAGCAAAAGCCGCCCTCTAAAGGCGCCAGAGATGAACTGTCCAGCCTAAACAAAATTCTGGACCAAATATGTCAGATCCATAGCACCCCCGATAAACCTGCAAATCATACCCACAGAGAATGTTGGGTCTTCAATCAGTACGGCAAGCTCAACGCCGAACATAAGGGGCAGGGTAAATCAAGCGAAGACGAGGATGAGCCTCGCAAGCAAAGCACTAGGGAACAGAAGAAATTTCCACCAGAAGTCAAAACAGTAGATGTGCTACACGTGATAAAGGGGAGAAACAAAGCGGCACTCCCAGATAAATACGCCCAAGGGCCTATCACCGCGGAGTTCTACCACTGGCTGTCTCAACCGATCACCTTCGACCATCAGGATTACTCGGCAAGTATCCGACGTGGAGGATGGGTTGCCTTGGTATTAGATCCAATAATTGACGGATACCACTTCACACGAGTCCTGATGGACGGTGGCAGGAGTCTAAACCTGATATATCAGGACACAGTCCGCAAAATGGGGATAGACCGAAAGAAAATTTGCCACAGCAATACTACCTTTAAAAAGGAGTAATGCCAGGCCCAGGGGCTCATTGCACGGGCTCCCTGCTACTAGAGGTTATATTCGGCTTCCCCGATAACTTCCGCAGCGAAAATTTAACCTTCCACATTGCTCCGTTCCAAAGTGGCTATCAAGCACTACTTGGACGCGAAGCTTTTGCTTGCTTTAATGCAATACCTCATTACGCTTCCCTCACGCTTAAGATGCCCGGTCCACGTGGCATCATTACAGTAAATGGAAATATTGAGCGACCCCTGCGCGCCGAAGATAATATGGCCGCCTTGGCAGCTGCACACTAAAATGGACTCACCAACTAAAGCATTCGATAGGACGTCAAGACCACAGACACGGTTAGACGAGTCCGGCGCAACTATATGTAATTCAAACAGGTTTGATGACCACACCCCTATTACGAATACAAGGGGCTGAACGTGCGCAAGTGGCAATTTTTACTCATCTTGATCTATACATGGTTTCTTTAAAACCTACCTTTTTGCACGACAACTTTTCACCTAAGTTCCTCTCTTTTACAGATGACCATCGTGCTACACCCATCCAGGATACGGCACAACGGAGACACGGGCGCAGACGTGCAGCAAGGACCCGTTCAAAGGATTCTTTTTAGATTAAGACCCTGCGTCAACCTTTTTTACTGTCTCTTGTTGATACACACCCCTCGGATTCTCAGTACAATTGAGAGGGATGCTGACGTCTTGGCATGTTGCCACGCCAGAACAATGCACATACCTGGACACCAGGGGCTTCTTACAAAGGGCACTATTTAGGCCCTGTTTACACCATAAAGACCGGATACCTTAGGGAGTGTTCGGCGTCGCGAGTTTGGCCTTATATGCATCAGCTCCGAATCATGTCTTTGGTCAAATGTTGGGTTTGCCCGGCTCCTGTGTTTTGCTGCCTTACGTTCTGCTCTATCGGCTAAGGCGGCACTAGGAGAACTACTGCGATTGTGCCCTGGTTCATCCGGACGAGCACCACAGTAGAGAAAGCCGAAAACTGACTGTCATGATATAGCGCGAGATTGGTCAACCACTCGATGACCTATCGGAATCTTAGAATTCATCCGCCTAAACGAAGGGCCGTTTCCCGTCCAGGCATGTACGCACCCCGAATGCGGGTGAGTGCGGAGCCACCCGGGGCTATATAGTAGCCCCACTGTCAAACTCCTATGGCTAAGTGAAAGTGTTAAAGCATTATAGTAAGGTTGCCTAGTTCGCTGTGCTATGACCTCCTTATTAGGACCAAGACGTTGGATTAAGTGTGAATACGCGTCTTCTGCGAACACCCCTGCATTATATGCGTGGGGGCTGAAGCCGACGACTGCAATCTTTCAGGTTATATACATGTATACATAAACGGCCGCACAGGAGGCATCACAATACTTTCAAGCACAAGTATAAATACAACCTTGATAAATTCAACAAAACATTGTTTTTACAATGGGAATACATGTCACTCAAACATAATATTCTTCGAGCACTGGGCCTCTGTCAAACGAGCACCCTCAAGAACTTCTTCAAAATAGTGCTCGGCAGCCACTCGGCCTATGGCCGAACCCTGCACCACAACGGTGGTAGCATCCATATCCGCCCAGTATGCTTTGACACGGGCAAGGGCCATCCGCGAGCCTTCTATGCACGCGGACCTCTTCATCACATTGATGCGCGGTACCACACCAAGGAACTGCTGCACTAAGCTGAAATAGCTGTTCGGCTTCGGCTTTTCCGGCCACAGATGATCTACGACGGACCTCATGGCGAGTCCGGACAATCTATTGAGTTCGGCCCATTCGGCAAGATGATCAGTTAGTGGAAGCGGACGCTCTGGAATGTTAAACTGCAACCAGAATAGCTTGTCTACTTCACGATCTGTTTGATCTCGGAAGTATTCGGCCGCATCGACAGCACTCGCCGTCAAATCCAGATATGCGTCTACCGAACCCCACAACCGATCCAGAGGGGCATACCACGGATCTCCGAACTTCCTTCGCAGCAAAAAGGGCTTCCCAGCCACAATATCACCAGCTTCACGCAGCTCTTCCTTCTTTGCCCTCATGGCAGAGCGGGTGTCTTTGGCTGCCATCGTGGCCTTTTCAAGGTCCGTCGCCTTCGCTCGGTTCTCTTCTTCAAGGAACTGGCAACGGTCGGCAGTGCCTTTTAACTTTACAGCCATCTTGGCCATCTTCTATTTTCTCTTGCAATGCGCGGCCTTCTCGGCTCTTAACTCTTCGGCCGCCTTCAAAGCAGCCGCATTATTACTCCTTGCTTGCTCCTTGGATCGGGCAAGCTCCGCCCGAAGGGTCTCCACGGTGGCAGCTCCATCTGCAGTCACAACATATTAAAGATACTGGCATCACGCTGCTCTTACTATGTGACATTCACTAGAAAAATCACCTACCATGTGCCTCGTCGAGCCGCTTGTTAACAAGCTCGATGTCGGCATCTGCCGCATCCAGTTGCCGCTTTAGTTCGGCAAACTCATTAGCCCGGCTAGCCACTGGAGCTTCCACCACCTGCACATAAAGCGGTATGGTTATTACCTGGGACTACAATCCTCTATTTGCCGTCGTCCTCAGCGACAACCAGAGTCTCAGGGGCTACTATCTACACAGGGCAAACCTAAAAATGTGCGGTACTATCACAAATGTACATCATTTTACGTACCTCAAAGCCCATTAGTAGACTCATAAAGGCTTCATGCAACCCACTTTCGACGGACGAAATCCTTTCAATCACCGTACCCATCAATGTATGGTGTTCTTCTGAGATAGTTGCTCGCTCTAGCAGATCCCTCAGTGTGTCCGACCGCATACCAGACGGTGCCGGATTCTTTTGGTTGCTCTCTTCAAGAGCCGGATACTGGGGACTTCGGGCGACCATAGGATTATCTTCTGGCCTCACCTGATCTGGCGAGGCCCTCCTTGATGACACCTCATGGTCGCCCGCTTCTTGAGCGGGGGAGTCCGGGGGAGGCGTTTCGCTCTCCATCATCTCCGGAAGAAGATCCCCTAAAGACGAGCTCTGTTGAGAAGGGCTAATATCCGACTGCAAGATAAACGCTTCGGTTATTTTCCTCGGAAGTAAGGTATAATATCTTTACTATTAAGCATTTTTTATCACTTACGGCTCGTTTGAGGGCTGATCCCCGCGCGGACTTTGTGCGGCAAGAGCACCCTCCGTGGCAGGACCCTCTGGTGGATACTTCTTCTCCCGTTTGGAAACCTCAGTTTCCAGATCTTCAGAGGTAGTCCTCTTCCTTCCCCGGGGTCAGAGAATGTCAGATTCCTCCCCTTGGTTATCCTCCCTCGTGGAGGCGCTCGTTCCCTCGGTCGGAATTGGTAGCGATGGGGGCCCGCTTTCGCCCTCATTATTCCCCCCTTTATCTTCCTTTGAGGGCTCTGGGCAAGGTGCTAGCTCGAGCATCTTTTCCAGTACCGGATTGTCCAAACCCTCGGGAAGGGGGGCCGAACACCGAATCATCTTCGCCTTTGTTAGCCAGTCCTGGTCAAAGAGCGATTTCTCAGAATGACGTCATGATAAATGAAAGACGGTGTGTTTGGCTAGAGGATTACTTACTTGGTCGGCGGTGCGGTTGCTGCTCAGGCACACGTCCTCGGTAGTATCCGGACACTCTATTTGGGGTCCGAAGAATGATTTATACATCTCCTCGTGCGTCAGGCGGAGGAAATTCTGAATAGTGCACGGTCCTTCTGGGTTGAACTCCCACATGCGGAGGGGCCGGCGTTTGCAAGGCTAGACTCGACGAACCAGCATGACTTGCACCACCGTAACCAGACTGAAATCTCCTTCGAAGATATCTTGAATGCGGCTTTGCAGTATATGCACGTCCTTGGCTGGACCCCAGCTCAGCCCTCTGCTAATCCATGACATCAGTTGTGGTGGAGGGCCCGAGCGGAAAGCAGGGGCAGCCACCCACTTGGCACTTCTGGGAGCTGTGATGTGAAACCACTCTCGTTGCCATAATCCGGACACCTCTGGAAAGGAACCCTTTGGCCATGGAGCTCCAGCGATCTTGCTTATTAATGCGCCTCTGCACGCTACATGCTGCCCCTCGACCATCTTCGGCTTCACGTCAAAGGTCTTGTGCCACAGGCCGAAGTGAGGGGTAATGCGGAGGAAGGCCTCACATACGAAAATAAATGCCGAGATATGGAGAAAGGAGTCCGGGGGTTGATCGTGGAAATCTAGCCCGTAATAGAACATCAAACCCCTAACGAAGGGATCCAGAGTGAGGCCTAGACCTCGGAGGAAGTGGGAGACGAACACAACGTTCTCGTTGGGTTCGGGAGTAGGGACGACCTGCCCTCGGGCAAGCAGCCGATGCGAAACCTCGGCGGTCAGGTATCTGGCCTCCCTCAACTTCTTGATATCCTCTTCTGTAACGGAGGAGGGCATCCACCGGCCTTGAAGGCTAGATCCGGACATGATTGAATGTCCGAAGCACCTGACCTGGGCTTTGGGTGTTAGAACTCGAGGCGGGGGAAGGATTCGATTGAGCACGGGAGGGAAAAAAGTAAAAGCCTTGTCCCTTTATAAAGAGGGTGAATATCAAGCGTCCTCCTAGTGGCCGTTTGGGACTTGCCTAAAATCTAGGAGTCCTAAGCACGGTTGGGTTACCCAGGACCGTATTGATGAGAATCCCGTAATTAGGGGAATACGATCTCTGCTTGACAAGACGTGTCAAGAAACCGCCTCACATTATATGTGGAGATGGTTGAAGAAAAACGATTCGAATAAATCACCGAGCCATGGCCTGATGTCATGTTGCCGAAATGTGTCAGTAGATTAGATTTGTGGAAATATTATTCTCTCTACGGTGGTATGTGGAACTTATTTTGCAGGGTCTGACACTATCCTTGTATTCAAATTCTTCTAGGGTGTATTCGGAGGAGGAACCCGCCTTGCAATGCCGAAGACAATACTGTGCGCCGGACTCGACGTCATTGAAGCCTGGTTCAGGGGCTACTGAGGGAGTCCTAGATTAGGGGGTCTCCGGACAGCCGTACTATATCCTTTGGCTGGATTGTTGGACTATGAAGATACAAGATTGAAGACTTTGTCTCATGTCCGGATGGGACTCTACTTGGCGTGGAAGGTAAGCTAGACAATACGGATATATATTTCCTCCTTTGTAACCGACCTTGTGTAACCCTAACCCTCTCCTATGTCTATATAAACCGGAGGGTTTAGTCCATAGGACAAGAACAATCATACCATAGGCTAGCTTCTAGGGTTTAGCCTCTCCGATCTCGTGGTAGATCAACTCTTGTAATACTCATATCATCAAGAATAAATCAAGTAGGACATAGGGTTTTACCTCCATCAAGAGGGCCCGAACCTGGGTAAAACATCATGTCCCCTGCTTCCTGTTACCATCCGCCTTAGACGCACAGATCGGGACCCCCTACCCGAGATCCGCCGGTTTTGACACCGACACCCTCCGTACGCGTCAACTTAGTAGGGCCACAAGTCAGCCCCCAAATCTGGAGGGCCCCAGCTGTCATGGGGACTAATCATTATTTTTCGCTTAATAAGGAGGCACTTCCTTCCGTGCCAAGATATAGCTGGTGGGTCCCTGCTGTCATTGGGAGGATTCATTCTTTTTGGCGTAATAAGGAGGTACTTGCTTGCGTCCGGCTATGGACCATGTGGGTCCCAACTGTTAGCCTCTCCATGTACATCCCTCTTCTGATGTTATCATTTGTTCACAATGTTGACCACGCCGTGCCGAGAACACCAGTGCGATGGACGACAACGAGACACAAGAAGGGAATGACCCGGAGGCGGCGAAGCCACATCATTGGAGGGATGTGGGTGAGTAGAGGGATGGCCTGGCTAGCAGTGGGAATCGTAGGGGGCGGTGAGGCCTGCGTGGCAGCACAGCCGGCCACAGGAGGCAGGAGCAGGCGGTCCTGCTGGCGCTGAATTTGGCGGCTGGAGCAAGAAGATCAGAGATTGAAGAAGCACGGCGGCCGTTGGATTGACATCCAACGGTTATGTCTGCTGGAATCGTTTGTTGATGTATATAATAAGTAAAAAAATCTTGCATACGCGTCACCTTAATAGGCCCACAAGTCAGATGATTCCCTACTTTTTAATAATTTACAGCTCATTGTAACTTATGAAATCTATTGCAGTCTGGTTTTTTTGTTGACCAGGGCTAGGGTTAAATATTTAAACAAAATCTCACATATTTCGGTGGGGTCCAAACTATTTTTAATATCAAAATGCCAATTCAGATTTAAAGTACCTCGAAGATATATTTAAATTAGGTTAAAGCCGAGTGAAATTGGAATTTGAAAATGTGAAAAATTCTGAAATTATAAAGTAATTGCCAATTTGCCGTGTGTTTTTATATATTCACAACCCATTTCATATTACTTTCAAGATTTGTAGCCGTCTTGAAAGAGTTGCAGCCCATCAGGGCGTATAAAAATAAGTAGGCCTGTATTGGGTATTCCATAGAAAAAATAGACTGTGCTCATTTTCACAAAGAAAAAAATAGCAGGGTTGGTCATGTGGTGAACGTAAAATATAAGCCTGGGCTAGACGGGCCACAACCCAGTTGAAACCCTGTTGCGTGTCAAGAATAAAAAAAACAAATACTGCTCGAGCAGCTACATCCCAGGTGTTATCCGATCTTGTGTTGTTCTCTTGTCTATTGACTATATACGTTGACAATGTCGTCGGTCCCAGATGTCAGGAAAGCACTAGGAGGATGCATTTTCTTTTTCTATATGCTGACAATGGAGTATATATAACAAAAAATGAGGAACTTCCATGCGCATGACCATGGACATGGTGGGCCCCTACTGCCATCCTCTCCACGTACAGTCCTCTCCCGATTCCTCTTATTTGTTGACCGTGTTAACAATGCGAGAGGGCGGTGCCGCGGTGAGCGCACCAAAGCGCACGGAGGACGATGGTGAGGCCTCGGGCGTTGGTGTTAACGATTTAGGAGACGGTGGGGCGGCGATGCATGTGCTGAGGTGCAGCCAGCCGTGGGAGGCGGAAGCAGGCGGCCCCACCGGCATTGATTTGGTTTTGGCGGCTGGAGGAAGACATGACTGAAAAACACAACAGACTATAAAAGCAGTAGGAGTACTTAACAACCTTAACTAAAACCAGCAGGGGCACTTAACAACCATAGCTAAAAGCAGTATGAGTACTTATACATGTTCAACCATACAAAGCACACCTCGAACAGTGCTACTTTGCATACAGTTAACCAAGGGTGAGGCCACCAAGCCCCGGGACAAGGCCTAGGCGCCACCCTACGCATCCACAACCTTATGAAAGCGGCTTCATCTCGCAATGCAGCCAATAAATAGGATATTCACTTTAGAGCCATGGAAAAGCATGAGCATAACCTTCTGTCCTATTCTCCAAGATGGATGGGCCTTCATTATTTGAGACCACCCATGAATAAGTATCTTTTCACCTCCAAGGGGAATGGAGTAGGTCGACATAAACATCATGTTGTGACCAAGCGCAAGTCTGACCCAACCATGGCTAGGCATCTGTATAGGAACAATAGGACTGGGCAGTTTCTGTTTCAAGAAGATCACAACTGTAAAACTGTGTATAAGCAAGAGTTTATGAACAACATATAACAGAAAACATCTCGTACCATAAGTTTCTCGACACGGCTGGACCTATTCAACTTGTGCAGCAGTGGCACACATATCCGACATGGCCTTCCACCATTGAAAGGCCCCACAAGGACCTCAAGACAATCAATAAAGTGTAGGAACTTGTGGATGTCGTCCCAGTCAACTTCAGTGCCATCAGTAACAGTCGAGTTCTTATAGAATAACAAACAAGTAGCGTGCTTAACTTTGAAATAACCTACACGTGCCACCAATTATAAGAAATGTTAGTTAGAAGTAGCATCTTCATGAGAGAAGGGAATCACAAAATCGCTACTACTTCTAAAGTTAAATTGTGATTAGTTAGACATAATAGGTGGATTAAGAAGTAATCGAGGCAACAATCAAGAACCAGATACAAAACTAACATGGATGAATAACTGGAACGACGTCGGGGTGGAAGATCACTGTGAAGATGAGACCAGGTTATACTATTTCCATCAACATTCGTGTGCCAACTTTCAGTCCGTAACACTTGAGAAAGTTTATCCAAGTTCGGCCATAAAAAAGTTGCGATCTTCTTGGTTCATGAACCCAACTCAAAACTTATATCCATGGCTTGTCTTCAATGTGACCATTAAACTAGTGTATTCAGTTATGGTAAGGCCGACCATCTTGAGTACATGTGTTCTGGCAGAGCAAGGAATGCACTGTAGGAAAAATAATATGAGAACACAATGTATTTGCTATCCAAATCTAGAAATAATTTCCTCCTTCATGTTAGTGTTGACCATGGTACTAGTACCTTTTATCCAAATATAGCAATCCAAATTTCCAAATTAGTCGACAACATGTTGAAAAACCCCCACCCTCCCGGATAGAAAAGAGGATTCTAGGAACATACTGTGAGCATTTTAAAATCCTGTGTTAGGATGAGAAGGAACAAGTGTGGCGACTCGCCGAGGGCACAAAAACCTGTAGGATCCTCGCACTTTGGGCACTACAGATGAAACACACTAGATTCAGTAGGAAGAAAAATGGATCAACGACGGTGGATGCCATCCTAGGATTACCCACGACCAAGGGACTTGGATTTATCGAGGATGGATGAAGAATTCGTACCTGGTTCTCCATGAGAAAACCCTATGCAATCGCTGAGAGGGGGTTTTCTCTGAACAAGAAGCCGAGGGAGAAGGGGATTCAGGCCCAGTGAGAGAGGTGGTTTTCTTTGAACAAGCAGACGAGGGAGAAGGGGATTCAGGCCCAGTGAAATAATGCTGCTTCGTCCGTCCAACTTAGTACTAAAGCTGGAAAGGTGTTTTTTTTATTTGACGACTCATTGGGCATTACTGTGGTGCTACGACCGGGGTGAGTCTACCGTGCAGTTGTGCACTCTAATTTGGTGCATGGCACGTGGACCCCGTTGTCGGATGCCCCACATATCAGCGAAAGGAAGTAGAAAGGCAGGAGTAACTAGTTACACATAAATATATTTTTGACAGAGAGATATTCCCTCTGTAAAGAAATATAAAAATCTTTTATATCACAACTTTATACATAAGAAAAAACAAGGGGAATATATATAACACAATATGGGGGTTCAGATGAGAATATAATACTCAGACAGGCTCACGATTCTGGACTTTGGGCCACAGGCCGGTGGGCCTGCATGTTTGGGGGGCCATGTGTTCTACCTCAGCGAATTTCATATTGCAAGCGATCGGTATGGCACTGGTTTTAGATGTTGTCACAAGGCGAATATAGAAAATTGAACAAAGCATGTCAGTTGCTAGAATGAAATCAAACGACAGTTCCTAACCAGCAATCAGAGTTGCAATTCTATCAATGATATCCTACATGATAAATAATACCATTGTACTACTTATACACACATGACACTTGTTTCACCATGCCATATTATTACATCAAAATATCTCGAAGGATAGATCAGTTCGGCAATTGCGTGCTGCTATTGAAGAATTTCAAAGTTGATTTGGACCAGCTATCCTTGTAGAGAAAGTTCGATTTTGACATCATCCCCTACCGCAAGATTTGATTTAGATTTGAACCTTGACCATCCTTTAGCATCAATCATCAAGCGACCATCCTTTATACTTACGGTATATTGAGCAGGTTCATTCACACCAAGGTTGGGCATGGTAGGAGAAACTTGGCCACGGTCGCCCGGATTGTTGAAAGACTCCCTCATTGCTCTAGGAATTCTCTATTTGCAAACAAGAAGACATACACAAACAGTTAGATCAACATAGTGAATTATGTGAAACAACATGGAAAGAAAAAAGAACGAAGCACCTGGGCAGTCAATGCTTACCAAGAAGGTGGAGATGTCGGTTTTTGTAAGGACTTTGGTATATGCAGTGCGAACTGCAGCCCAGTCTGTTGCCGGTGCAAGTGCTGGTTCAGTTGCCGCTGCACGGGCCGGAGCAGATGCAAGTGCAACTTCAAGTGTCGGTGCAAGTGCCTGAGCCATTGCTAGTGCTGGTGCGACTGGTAGTGCTGCCGCTGCTGTCGGAGATGGTGTTCCTTGTGGAGCTGGTGCCGATGTCGGAGCAGGTGCCGGTGTCGATGCCTGATCTCGGGTAGATCAGCTTGATCCCCTGATGCGATCGGTGCCCAATCCTTAGGTGGATCAGCTCAGTCGGAGCAAGTGTCGTCGGAGAAGGTGCCGGTGCTCGATCTGTTGCTGAAGGTGGTACCGATGTGCGAGACAGCAGCGATCGTCTCTGGTCTGCTATGATCAGCTTTCTAACTTGACTAGGCTCCGTGACATTGGTCCAATCTTTTTCTTCATTTCTTTTAAACGCGAGAAGGACTAATTGTGGCGTGTTTGTTAAAGCAAACTACAGTTAATCATAGGTCTTTAGATTGTACTTAGACAACAGACTGATCCAATTGTGTCCAGTAATATAAGTGATGGACAGTTCCTTCGTTACTGACACGACATAAGAAGTGAAACCTGCAAAAATAACCATCATAGAGCAAACCAAACGGTTTATTCTGTGGTAAATGTCACATGTCAAAACCTGCATCGTAAAATTATAACAAAAGTAAGAAAACATGACATTAAATCAATAAGATTTAGACAGTAAAGCAATAAGATTTACTTGATGTGACACGAGTGAATCCTTACCAGGAAATTACTATGTTCAAGTTCTAAACAAAAGATTGATCGTCCAATTAGGCGTGGCATGCAGGGCCCCCGCTTACTCCCACAAGCAGGACAGTCCAAAAGTCGTGACAAATCGTATGGACCAAACACCCACGGGACTGGAAATCCTGGAGGGTGCGATAAACCCTGCAATGCATTCAGATATTGGAGTGTAACCATAATTGATAAACCATCCTCACAAAAAAAGATGATCTGGATACTTCAAAATATACAGACTGAATTGAGTGGACAAACATTAACATAGACTGTTCTCAGGACTCACCACACAACAAAAGCAGCACTACTAAACAATACAGGGTTCACACACACAAATCAAGTACTAAACAATAGTACTTACTACAGACAAGCAAAGTTGCTCTAATTAAACTCTGAAACTAGGTCATGGACTTCGTGAGAGATGTCTACCATCATCATCACCATCTCGTCAACCTTGCAGAACCTAACAGTGTGGTCTTTCCACTCATAAACATGACGATGAAGATAGTACGCATCAGATTTGCTGGGAAGCTTTACAAGAACCACACCCTTTTTAATCGAAGACACAACCAGGAAATTGTTGTGGTGAAGTACACCCTCGAGAACACGCATGACAACAATGCTGCAGGAAAACACTAGTTCATGACACATGGCGACAAGGACACATCAGCTGGAGAGTTTAGCAGTAGAACTCGTCCTCAGGTCTTCTAGTTCACACGACATGACTTTGAGAACTTCATCTCCACCGTGGACCTAGTTCTAATTCAAACAGAAACCAAATATTTTATTACTACCTCCGTTCAGAAATATAAGATGATTTTCGATATTTTACTCCATATAAGACTACATATACGCACAGAAATGAGTGAACAAAGACACTAGAACATGTCTTCAAAGGCATGAGAGCAGAGGGATTACTTGGAATATCCATAACACAAGTTACTAAGGCTAATATACTCTCTTCAAAGGTAGCATTGATTTCATAAAGTAGTTGAAAGTAATCTATAAGAAACCAGTGTCAACCTCTCGCATGTTTTGATCAAAAGAGGAATTTAGAACCGTAATTCAACACATAAAAATTGAAGGAAATATGCCCTAGAGGCAATAATAAAGTTGTTATTTATATTCTCTTATATCAAGATAAATGTTTATTATTCATGCTAGAATTGTATTAACCGGAAACTTGATACATGTGTGGATGCATAGACAAAAGACAGTGTCCCTAGTAAGCCTCTACTAGACTAGCTCATTAATGAAAGATGGTTAAGTTTCCTGACCATAGACATGTGTTGTCATTTGATGAACGAGATCACATAATTAGGAGAATTATGTGATGGACAAGACCCATCTGTTAGCTTAGCATATTGATCATTCAATTTTATTGTTATTGCTTTATTCATGTCAAATACATATTCCTTCGACTATGAGATTATGCAACTCCCGGATACCGGAGGAATACCTTGTGTGCTATCAAATGTCACAACGTAACCGAGTGATTATAAAGATGCTCTATAGGTATCTCCGAAGGTGTTTGTTGGGTTGGCATTGATCGAGATTGGGATTTGTCACACCGAGTATTGGGGAGGTATCTCTGGGCCCTCTCGGTAATGCACATCAATGTGACTAATGTGACTAATGAGTTAGTTACAGGATGATGTATTATAGAACAAGTAAAGTGTCGGTAATGAGATTGAACTAGGTATGGAGAGACCGATGATCGAATCTCGGGCAAGTAACATACCGATGACAAAGGGAATAACATATGTTGTCATTACGGTACGACCGATAAAGATCTTCGTAGAATATGTGGGAACCAATATGAGCATCCAGGTTCTACTATTGGTTATTGACCGGAGAGGTGTCTTGGTCATGTCTACATAGTTCTCGAACCCATAGGGTCTGCATGCTTAACGTTCGATGACAATTTTGTATTATATGAGTTATGTGATTCGGTGACAGAATGTTGTTCGGACCCCCGGATGAGATCACGGACATGATGAGGAGTCTCAAAATGATTGAGAGGTAAATATTCATATATACGACGATGATATTCGGACATCAGAAGTGTTCCGGGGTTACCGGGTACATACCGGGTCATTGGAAGGGGTTCCGGGCACCCCCCGGCAACTAAATGGGCCTAATGGGCCAAGAAGGGGACATACCAGCCCCTAAGGGGTTGGTACACCCCCATATAGGCCGAATAGGAGGAGAAGGAAAGAGGGGGGAGAGAGAAGGAAGGGGAGGGATTCGGCCTCCCCCTTCCTTCCCTCCTCCTTCCTCCCCCCTCTAGAAGATATGGAAGGGGGAGGGGGGCAAATTGGGTGGCGCCCAAGTAGGATTCCTCCTACTTGGGGCGCCCCCTTGGGTGCCTGTCCTCCCCCCAACCTATATATATATACATATATATATATGTGGGGGGCACCGCTAGAACACACAAAACAACATCGGTTAGCCGTGTGCGGCGCCCCCTTCATAGTTTACGCCTTCGGTCATATTGTCGTAGTGCTTAGACGAAGCCTGCGTGGATCACTTGACCATCACCGTCACCATGCCATCGTGCTGACAAAACTCTCCCTCGACACTTTGCTCGATCAAGAGTTCGAGGGACGTCATCGAGCTGAACGTGTGCAGAACTCGGAGGTGTCGTATGTTCGGTGCTTGATCGGTCGGAACGGGAAGAAGTTTGACTACATCAACCGCGTTGTCAAACGCTTCCGCTTTCGGTCTACGAGGGTACATGGACACACTCTCCCCCTCTCGTTTCTATGAATCTCCTAGATAGTTCTTGCGTGAGCGTAGGATTTTTTTCGAAATTGCATGCTATGTTACCCAATAGTGGCATCCCAGCCAGGTCTATGCGTACATGATATGCACGAGTAGAACACAAAGTGTTGTGGGCGGTGATCGTCCTACTACTTACCACCAATGTTTATTTTGATTAGGCGGTATTGTTGGATGAAGCGGCCCGGACCAACCTTACATGACCACGTTCATGAGACTGGTTCCACCGACATACATGCAACTAGTTTTGCATAAAGGTGGCTGGCGGGTGTCTGTTTCTCCAACTTTAGTTGAATCGAATTTGACTGCGGACGTCCTTGTTGAAGGTTAAAACAACAAACTTGATAAATCACCGTTGTGGTTCTGATGCGTAGGTAAGAACGGTTCTTGCTAGAAGCCCGTAGCAGCCACGTAAAACTTGCAACAACAAAGTAGAGGACGTCTAACTTGTTTTTGCAGGTCATGTTGTGATGTGATATGGTCAAGACATGATGTGATATACGTTATTGTATGAGATGATCATGCTTTGTAAAAGTTATCGGCAACTAGCAGGAGCCTTATGGTTGTTGCTTTATTGTATGAAATGCAAACGACATGTAATTGCTTTACTTTATCACTATGCGTTAGTGATAGTTGTAGAAGCAATAGTTGGCGAGACGACCGCGACGCTACGATGGAGATCTAGGTGTCAAGCCGGTGATGATGGAGATTATGACGGTGCTTTGGAGATGGAGATCGAAGGCACAAGATGATGATGGCCATATCATGTCACATGTTTTGATTGCATGTGATGTTTATCTTTTACGCATCATATTTTGCTTAGTACGTCAGTAGCATTATAAGATGATCCCTTACTAAAATTTCAAGGTATAAGTTTTCTCCCTGAGTATCCACCATTGCGACAGTTCTTCGTGTTGAGACACCACGTGATGATCTGCTGTGATAAGCTCTACATTCACATACAACGGGTGCAAGACAGTTTTGCACATGCGGAATACTCGGGTTAAACTTGATGAGCCTAGCATGTACAGACATGGCCTCAGAACACTGGAGACCGATAGGTCGAACATGAATCATATAGTAGATATGATCAAAATAGAGATGTTCACCATTAAAGACTACTACATCTCACGTGATGATCGGACATGGTTTAGTTGATTTGGATCACGTATCATTTTGATGACTTGTGGGATGTCAATCTAAGTGGGAGTTCTTAAGTAATATTATTAATTGAACTTAATTTATCATGAACTTAGTCCTGATAGTTTTTGCATATCTATGTTGTAGATCAATGGCCCGTGCTACCGTTCCCTTGAATTTTAGTGCGTTCCTAGAGAAAGCTAAGTTCAAAGATGATGGTAGCAACTACACGGACTGGGTCCGTAACTTGAGGATTATACTCATTGCTGCACAGAAGAATTATGTCCTTGATGCACCGCTAGGTGTGCCACCCCCTCCAGCAACTACAAACTTTGTGAACGCCTGACAGTCGCGTGTTGATGACTACTCGATAGTTCAGTGTTCCATGCTTTACGGCTTAGAATCGGGACTTCAAAGATGTTTTGAACGTCATGGACCATATGAGATGTTCCAGGAATTGAAGTTAATATTTCTAGCAAATGCCCGAGTTGAGAGATATGAAGTCTCCAACAAGTTCTATAGCTGCAAGATGGAGGAGAACAGTTCTGTCAGTGAACACATACTCAGAATGTCTGGATATCATAACCACTTGACTTAGCTAGGAATTAATCTTCCAGATGTTAGGGTTATTGATAGAGTTCTCCAATCACTGCCAGCAAGCTACAAAGGCTTCGTGATGAACTATAATATGCAAGGGATGGATAAGAAAATTCCCGAGCTCTTCGCTATGCTCAAAGCTGCGGAGGTAGAGATCAAGAAGGAGCATCAAGTATTGATGGTTAACAAGACCACTAGTTTCAAGAAAAAGGCAAGGGAAAAAGGGGAAATTCACGAAGAATGGCAAGCAAGTTGCCACTCCCGGGAAGAAGCCCAAGTGTGGACCTAAGACTGAAACTGGGTGCTTCTACTACGAAGGGACTGGTCACTAGAAGCGGAACTGCCCCAAGTATTTGGCGGATAATAAGGATGGCAAAGTGAACAATGGTATATTTGATATAAATGTTCTTGATGTGTACCTTACAATTGCTCATAGTAGTGCCTGGGTATTTGATACCAGTTCGGTTGCTCATATTTGTAACTCGAAATAGGGGCTACAGATTAAACAAAGATTGGCTAAGGACGAGGTGACGATGCGCGTCGGGAATGGTTTCAAGGTCGATGTGATCGCCGTCGGCACGTTACCTCTACATCTACCTTCGGGTTTAGTTTTAGACATGAGTAATTCTTATTTGGTGCCAGCGTTGAGCATGAACATTTTATCTAGATCTTGTTTGATGCGAGACAGTTATTCATTTAAATCAAAGAATAATGGTTGTTCTATTTATATGAGTAATATCTTTTATGGTCATGCACCCTTGAAGAGTGGTCTATTTTTATTGAATCTCGATTGTGGTGATACACATATTCATAATATTGATGCCAAAATATGCAAATTTGATAATGATAGTGCAACATATTTGTGGCACTGCCGTTTGGGTCATATTGGTGTAAAGCGCATGAAGAAACTCCATGCAGATGGGCTTTTCGAATCATTTGATTATGAATAATTTGATGCATGTGAACCATGCCTCATGGGCAAGATGACTAAAACTCTATTCTCCGGAACAATGGAGCGAGCAACTGACTTGTTGGAAATAATACATACTGATGTATGCGGTCCGATGAGTGTTGAGGCTCGCAGCGGGTATCATTATTTTTTGACCTTCACAGATGATTTGTGAAGATATGGGTATATCTACTTAATGAAACACAAATCTGAAACATTTGAAAAGTTCAAAGAATTTCAGAGTGAAGTGTAGAATCATCGTAACAAGAAAATAAAGTTTCTACGATCTGATCGCGGAGGCGAATATTTGAGTTAAGAGTTTGGCCTTCATTTAAAACAATGTGGAATAGTTTCACAACTCACGCCACCTGGAACACCATAGCGTAATGGCATGTCCGAACATCGTAACCACACTTGATTAGATATGGTGCGATCTATGATATCTCGTACCGATTTACCACTATCATTTTGGGGTTATGCATTAGAGACAGCTGCATTCACTTTAAATAGGGAACCATCTAAATCCGTTGAGACGACACCGTATGAACTGTGGTTTGGCAAGAAACCTAAGCTGTCGTTTCTTAAAGTTTGGGGTTGCGATGCTTATGTGAAAAAACTTTAGCCTGATAAGCTCGAAATCAAAGCGGATAAGTGTCTTCATAGGATACCCAAATGAAAGTGTTGGGTACACCTTCTACCATAGATCCGAAGGCAAGATCTTTGTTGCTAAGAATGGATCCTTTCTAGAGAAGGAGTTTCTCTCAAAAGAAGTGAGTGGGAGGAAAGTAGAACTTGATGAGAAAATTGTACCTTCTCTCGAATTGGAAAGTAGCTCATCACAAAAATCAGTTCCAGCGATGCCTACACCAACTAGAGAGGAAGCTAATGATAATGATCATGAAACTTTAGATCAAGTTACTACCAAACCTCGTAGGTCAACTAGAGCACGTTTAGCACCAAAGTGGTATAGTAATCCTATTCTGGAAGTCATGTTACTATCCATGACGAACCTACAAACTATGAGGAGGCGATGATGAGCCCAGATTCCGATAAATGGCTTGAGGCCATGAAATCTGAGATAGGATCCATGTATGAGAACAAAGTGTGGACTTTGGTTGACTTGCCCGATGATCGGCAAGCCATAGAGAATAAATGGATCTTCAAGAAGAAGATTGAGGCTGATGGTAATGTTACTGTCTACAAAGCTCGACTTGTCGCGAAAGGTTTTCTAAAAGTTCAAGGAGTTGACTACGATGAGACTTTCTCGCCCGTAGCGATGCTTAAGTCTGTCCGAATCATGTTGGAAATTGCTACATTTTATGATTATGAAATCTGGCAAATGGATGTCAAAACTGCATTCCTTAATTGATTTCTCAAAGAAGAGTTGTATATGATGCACATAGAAGGTTTTGTCGATCCTAAAGGTGCTAACAAAGTGTGCAAGCTCCAGCGATCCATTTATGGACTGTTGCAAGCATATCGGAGTTGGAATATACACTTTCATAATGTGATCAAAGCATATGTTTTTATATAGACTTTCGGAGAAGCCTGTATTTACAAGAAAGTGAGTGGGAGCTGTGTAGCATTTCTAGTATTATATGCGGATGACATATTGTTGATTGGAAATGATATAGAATTTCTGGATAGCATAAAAGGATACTTGAATAAGAGTTTTTCAGTGAAATACCTCAGTGAAGCTGCTTATATATTGGGCATCAAGATCTATAGAGATAGATCAAGACGCTTAATTGGACTTTCACAAAGCACATACCTTGATAAAGTTTTGAAGAAGTTCAAAATGGATCAGTCAAAGAAAGGGTTCTTGCCTGTATTACAAGGTGTGAAGTTGAGTCAGACTCAATACCTGACCACTTCAGAAGATAGGGAGAAAATTAAAGTCATTCCCTATGCCTCAGCCATAGGCTCTATCATGTATGCTATGGTGTGTATCAGACCTGATGTGTGCCTTGCTATAAGTCTAGCAGGGAGGTACCGAAGTAATAGGAGTGGATCACTGGACAGCGGTCAAGTGCATCCTGAAGTAGCTGAAAAGGACTAAGGATATGTTTCTCATTTATGGAGGTGACAAAGAGGTCATCATAAATGGTTATGTCAATGCTAGCTTTGACACTGATCCGGATGACTCTAAGTCACAGACCGGATACATATTTATATTGAATGGTGGAGCTGTCAGTTGGTGCAGTTCCAAGCAAAGCATCATGGTGGGATCTATGTGTGAAGCAGAGTACATAGCTGCTTCGGAAGCAACGAATGAAGGAATCTGGATGAAGGAGTTCAAATCCGATCTAGGTGTAATACCTAGTGCATCGGGTCCAATGAAAATCTTTTGTGACAATAATGGAGCAATTGCCTTGGCGAATGAACCCAGATTTCACAAAAGAAACAAACACATCAAGAGACGCTTCAAGTCCATCTATGATCAAGTCAAGGAGGGAGACATAGAGATTTGAACACACGGATCTGAATGTGGAAGATCCATTGACTAAGCCTCTTCCACAAGCAAAACATGATCAACACCAAGACTCCATGGGTTTTAGAATCATTACAATGTAATCTAGATTATTGACTCTAGTGCAAGTGGGTTCCTGAAGGAAATATGCCCTAGAGGCAATAATAAAGTTGTTATTTATATTTCCTTATATCATGATAAATGTTTATTATTCATGCTAGAATTGTATTAACCGGAAACTTGATACATGTGTGGATACATGGACAAAACACAGTGTCCCTAGTAAGCCTCTACTAGACTAGCTCGTTAATCAAAGATGGTTAAGTTTCCAGACCATAGACATGTGTTGTCATTTGATGAACGTGATCACATCATTAGGAGAATGATGTGATGGACAATACCCATCTGTTAGCTTAGCATATTGATTGTTCAGTTTTATTGCTATTGCTTTCTTCATGTCAAATACATATTCCTTTGACTATGAGATTATGAAACTCCCAGATACCGGAGGAATACCTTGTGTGCTATCAAATGTCGCACCGTAACTGGGTGATTATAAAGATGCTCTCACTAGTACAACAACGTCCTAAACAAACGGTTCAAAACCCCTTTCCACGATGGCCTTTGGAACCATCGCCAAGTGAGTGTGGGCGATAGGGGGGTCCTTCCCACACGATCTAGAAATCGTTGGGGATAGGCCCTCGTGGGACCCAGGCTGGGGCCGTGTGCGATCGGGCGAGGCATGTAAACCTAATCATTTCCGTAGGTATGTACATCCCACATGGTGAATCCCAGAAATCATTTCCGTAGGTATGTACATCCCACACGGTGAATCCCAGAAATCATTTCCGTATATATGTACATCCCACACGGCAAATCCGAGAAATCATTTCCGTAGGTATGTTCAACCCACATGGTGAATCCCAGAAATCATTTCCGTAGGTATGTACATCCCACACGGTGAATCCCAGAAAATTATTTCCGTAGGTATGTACATCACACACGGTTCATTGAGTGGAAACATGTGTGCAAGGTGGCCTAACGCAAACAGTTCGCTGCCGGAAGCCGTGTGTGATTGTTAGTTGATCTAACACGCCTACTTTCTAGAAACCGTGCGGGTTGTTTGAGTTCGTCGCCCAGAATGTTGTTTGAGTAACCGTTTGCAATAGAAAACCCCAATAAGCAGGGTAATTAGCCTATTTGATAATCCATGTACTAACCAAACTGATATTTCTTATAAAACACGCCAGATATTTCATATCCGTATAAAAGCAACCAGGATTTCATAATCGAATTACATCAGATAGCTTCGGCACTCAGTTACGCCATTACACAATAGCAGCAAGTTTCACATGCAGCATCAAAAACCTTTGGAAAGTAGCATCATACACAGTAAATATACAGATGAATCTCATCTGGGAAACTACAGAAGCGGAAGGCAAATATTGAGCCTTCAGTGATGTTGAATGTCCTTGCAACTTTAGGCCAGTGGCTATGGATAATTGCCCGCCCAACGTTCGTCCTCTTCAGCAAGACTTCAATATTGTACCGTGGATGTTGAATGAATACCTTCCTCGCTTGTTAACCATGCACGTGGTTTGAGAGGTAATCATCGGTGAACTGCTTTGAAAAGTACGGAAACAAAGCTATGCATAAATCGCTGTTGTAAATTTTGAAATGGCGCAAGGGGTAAAAACAAGGTAAAAGAGTTGGTACCATCCTATAGTTGACTGATGTCTTCTTCATTGTGCAAACAAAGATCTTGTTGTTATTCGTTGCAAGTTTCTTCATCCTAACAATCTTTCTGAGTTTCTTGACTTGACTGATATTCATGGACATCTCATTTCCCCATATGCAAAATAGGTCGAACAGTGGGTCTAAGCCTCTGACAGCAGGACCTACATGTGCAAGACCAAATTGTAAGAAACCTAAATATTAGAATGATTCCTGCAACTGCACAATAATGTGCTATTAGCCAAAGGACCCAGCTTGAACAAACCTCGATGGTAAATCGCAGTGTCTCCCATTATTTCCCTGCAACACACATAAGGAAGATCTTGATCAGGTTAACTGAGAGATGCTTTACTATCAGTAGAATATGTATTGAGTACAGCCAAATTCGATTGGTCTCACATGCATAACAATACAAAATTGTACCCACAGCAAATGAAAATCAAATTGCAGACCTGAACCAAACAGTTAAATGGACAGTATACCAAATGAACCAAAATAGTTAACCGAGCATGACATTGCAGAATAGAAACATGTACGAGAAGATAAGACAGTTAACAAAACAAAGAATGCTTGAGAACAGTACTACGAAATGTAGCAATTGTTGGACCGAAGTGTTAACTGAACATTACATTTCAGAGGACCAAACTGTTAACTGAACATCAGATTGCATAGTAACATTATAGAGGACAAATCACTAGAAGGCACTAGCGGTGGCCTCGAGAAAACATCACGAACTATATTTTAAAGTAGACAACTGCGCGGCGGTGTCGACGGTGGCCTCGAAGACGAGGTGCTCCTCCAAGATCTGGCGGTCGACACGCGTGTCAGCCATAGCGAGCTCGTTCACCCGTGCAGCCACATGCTACTCAGCTCCACGTTATACTACGTGTAAAATGGCTGTGAACGGCGCTTAATTGGAGGAGGGTTGTAGTGATTTTGATGGAAGGTGTCGCTCCGTCAGTCGGGGCATGTGGTATGGGAAAGGAGGAGGATGGTGTGGGTGGGGTGTGGATTACTTGACCATATCGACGAGGCTGTGCAGCAATAAGAAGGGTCGGTGGCGAGGAGGCCGTGTAGCAAGAAGAAGGATCGCGGGCAAGGAGGCGGCGCTGCAAGAAGAAGGGTCACCGGCGAGGAGGCGGCGCTGCAAGAAGAAGGGTAGCCGACGAGGAGGCGGCGCTGCAAGAAGAAGGGTCACCGACGAGGAGGCGGCGCTGCGAGAAGAAGGGTAGCCAGTGAGGAGGCGTCGCTGCAAGAAGAAGGGTCGCCGGCGAGGAGGCTGAGCTGCCAGTAAGCAGCCAGGGGCGGACCCAGGACAAAAATGACCCAGTGTCCACATGTACATTACATACATGTGGATATCAAGCAATGTTATACATAAAAGTCACACACTCATCAAATACACAGGCACTTTCCATCACTGGTTTTGAACTTTGTAATAGGGAATCAATTATTGTTGCTAATGAGCTTGCGAGGGTAGCTAAGTTCTCTACAACTTATGACTGGTTTCAGGAGCCTCTGAATGATATTGTATCCCTCCTCATAGAAAATATAAATGTTATTCAATTAAATAAAACCCTACTTTTGTTAAAAAAAATACATGGGCACTTGTTTTTTTATTAATATCTAATCATGTCTTTTCTTTGTGAAAGTCCAGAAGTGACATTCAATAATAAGCAGCTCATATCTGAAAATTTTCCATCATGTTAGAACAAATGTACGATGTAAAATCATTTATATTTCCACGGGCTAGAATTAAATTGACTAATAAAACATAATGATTGAATTGTGTGATTAACTAATTATAGAGTTTAACCTTGTTGTTGTGCGTCTAGCCGTCAAGGAATGACCCAAACATATGTAAATTGCTCCCATAAATTGACAAGACGTGGTATTCCAATTCCCAACTAAACACTCCTAAAATGATAAACCCTATGCGTACAATTTAGAAAGCACAACTAGACAAAATAGAGACATACTCTTGGGAGAAATAATCAATTTACCTCTCTAGTTCTTCTGTGATCTACGAGTGGGTGAAGGAGTCGGTAGACCGCGACGCTGATTAGATGTTTAGCGCGCGAGTAGGCAGCGCTGTGAAGAACAAGCGTGGGTCGTCTGCTGTTTGCAGGAGGCGGCGGCCAAGAAGTTGGCGCACCCGCACATGTAGCGCTATACCGCTATGATTGATCAGATGGCATAGCCCTAGGGCATGTGATGCGTCTTTTTTTCCAGAGAGAATGGGCATGTCGTGCATGAGTTCACGTCCCTGGCCGCATGGGCCATTAGATGGGCCTGGGGTGCGTCCCCGTCACTAGCTCATTGCTCCAGATCCAGGAATTTTACCGGTGTCCATGCAGGAATTTACCGGTGTCATGGCGACACAGAGGTTGCGTATACAAGGTATGCAACAAAATTACCCGGTGTCCTGTGACACCGGATGGCCCAACGTGGGTCCGCCCCTGTAAGCAGCAGTGAAAGTTTGAACTTGGAAAGCAAGGAGGAACAGTGGAAATGTGGCTTTTGGTAGGAGGGAGGGGGTGGGGAGATAGCTATTTCCGCGGTGGCAAAAAATTTCGCTCAGTGCCGCAAGAAACTGGCGCGCAAGTGTGGTTCAAGCGGGGGCGGTGGACTATAGACGACGAAGCTTCCCGCGTAAGCCAGACAAGACGGTGCGCCAAGATATTCTATATCGCATACCACACGATTCTTTCTAGTAAACTATTTGTGGTATACCTGATTTTTTCGTTATGTTTTGAAAGACAAAATGGTGCTACATAGGGAAAGGATGGTGTTTTAATTGCTAGAACATTTCCGTACAGTGAACATGCAACTAGTACATGACTGTCGTGTTTAAATTTGGAATTATTCCGGGTTCGTTTGGCATTTTTATGCATTAATTGAGTTTCTAGGCATTTAATGTGCATATTTCAAATTTGAACTACAAGCACATGCTCCAACGCACCAAAGTTTGCTGAAAAATCACATGTGTGTCTTTGGGTGAATTTATAGGTCCCATGCAAGAAATGGGAATAAAATTCAAACATCTGGGTGTCGTGGCTCAGCCGGAATCATTGAGAAACTTGGTTTTTTAATTCTTGTAAATCCAAAACACAGTTGAAAATCATGAAACTTGGCATGGTGTCATGACATGGCACCTACATGCTGCAGTAAATTTTTTGGCCGAATTGGGACAAGCTTTGGTGTAAGCTTCTTGCAAACCGGAGCTTCCCTTAAGAAGGCTCCTGGTTCCGAGAGGGAACGTGTCACCTCCGTGTGCGATACGACATATGTACACTGCCTTCTCCCGCCTTAATTTTTTTACATAGGCAGATTAGACCAAATAGAAGTATCGTGGTAAATTTTGGAATTATTCCGTGTTTGTGGCCTTTTTTATACATTAATTGAGTTTCTTGGCATTTAATGTGCATAATTCAAATTTGAACTACAAGCACGTGCTCCAGTGCACCATAGTTGTTTGAAAAATCACATGTGTGTCCTCGGGTGAATTTCTAGGTCACATGCAAGAGATTGGAGTGAAATTCAAACATCTGGCCAGAAAGATTGAGAAACTTAGTTTTTTAACTCCTGTAATTCCAAAACACACCTGAAAATCCTGAAACTTGGCATGGTGTCATGACATGGCACCAACATGCTGTGGTAATTTTTTTGGCCGAATTGGGACAAGCTTTAGTGCAAGCTTCTTGCAAACCGGAGCTTCCCTCAAGAAGGCTCGTGGTTCCGAGAGGGAATGTGTCACCTCCGTGTGCGAAACGACATACGGGCACTGCCTTCTCCTGCCTTAATCTTTTTGCACATCCAGATTATACCAAATAGAAGTACCGTGCTAAAATTTGGAATTATTCCGGGCTCGTTTCGCCATCTTTATACATTAATTGAGTTTCTGGGCATTTAGTGTGCATAATTCAAAGTTGAACTACAAGCACAAGCTCCAGTGCACGAAAGTTGTTTGAAAAATCACATGTGTGTCCTTGGGTGAATTTCTATGTCCCATGCAAGAGATTGGAGTGAAATTCAAACATCTGGGCGTCGTGGCTCGACTGGAAAGATTGAGAAACTTGCTTTTTTAATTCCTGTAATTCCAAAACACGCCTAAAAATGATGAAACTTGGCATGGTGTCATGACATGGCACCAACATGCTGCAGTAATTTTTTTGGCTGAATTAGGACAAGCTTTGGTGTAAGCTTCTTGCAAACCGGAGCTTCCCTCGAGAAGGCTCGTGGTTCCGAGAGGGAACGTGTCACCTCCGTGTGCGAAACGATATATGTACACTGCCTTCTCCCGCCTTATTTTTTTACACAGCCAGATTAGACCAAATAGAAGTACAGTGCTAATTTTTGGAATTATTCCGGGCTTGTTTCTCCTTTTTTATACACTAATTGAGTTTTTGGGCATTTAATGTGCATAATTCAAATTTGAATAGAAGCACATGCTCCAGTGCACCAAAGTTGTTTGAAAAATCACATGTGTGTCCTTGCGTTAATTTCTAGGTCCCATGCAAGAGATGGGTGTGAAATTCAAACATCTGGGCGTCGTGGCTCGGCTAGAAAGATTGCGAAACTTGGTTTTTTAATTCCTGTAATTCCAAAACATGCTTGAAAATCATGAAACCTGGCATGGTGTCATGACATGGCACCAACATGCTACGGTAATTTTTTTGGCCGAATTGGGACAAGCTTTGGTGTAAGCTTCTTGCAAATCGGAGCTGCCCTCAAGAAGGCTCATGATTCCGAGAGGGAACATGTCACCTCCGTGTGCCAAACGACATATGTACACTGCCTTCTCCCACCTTATTTTTTTACGCAGCCAGATTAGACCAAATAGAAGTACCGTGCTAAATTTTGGAATTATTCCGGGCTCGTTTCGCCTTTTTATACAGTAATTGAGTTTTTGGGCATTTAATGTGCATAATTCAAATTTGAACTACAAGCACATGCTTCCATGCACTAAAGTTGTTTGAAAAATCACATGTGTGTCCTTGGGAGAATTTCTAGGTCCCATGCAAGAGATGGGAGTGAAATTCAAACATCTCGGCGTCGTGGCTCGGCCGGAAATATTGAGAAACTTGGTTTTTCAATTCCTGTAATTCCAAAACATGCCTGAAAATCACGAAACTTGGCATGGTGTCATGACATGGCACCAACATGCTACGGTAATATTTTTGGCCGAATTGGGACAAGCTTTGGTGTAAGCTTCTTGCAAACCGGAGCTTCCCTCAAGAAGGCTCGTGTTTCCGAGAGGGAATGTGTCACCTCCGTGTGCGAAACGACATACGTACACTGCCTTCTCCTGCCTTATTTTTTATACAAAGCCAGATTAAACCAAATAGAAGTAATGTGCTAAATTTTGGAATTATTCTGGGTTCGTTTGGCCTTTTTTATACATTAATTGAGTTTCTGGGCATTTAATGTCCATAATTCATATTTGAATTACAAGCACATGCTCCAGTGCACCAAAGTTGGTTGAAAAATCACGTGTGTGTCCTTGGGTGAATTTCTAGGTCCCATGCAAGAGATGTGAGTGAAATTCAAACATTTGGGCGTCGTGGCTCGGCTAGAAAGATTGAGAAACTTGGTTTTTTAATTCCTGTAATTCCAAGACATGCCTGAAAATCATGAAACTTGGCATGGTCTCATGACATGGTACCAACATGCTATGGTAATTTTTCTATCCGATTTGCGAAGGCCCACACATTAACAATCAACAAAGTCATTTTGGAACAAGTGCAGCCACGTTACAAATCGGAAACACAAGTATTATTGAAACCGTGGGCGTTCGACTTAGCAATTACGTGCGGCCACACGTCCCCTTTTTTACCGGCTCGGAGGTGTCGTGCGGGGTAGCTACTTGAGTAAGGGAGGCGTGCGGTCAGACCCCTGCGTGTGCTCATCGGGAGGTGAGCCCTTTGACCGCTACCCGCCGCGCACCTCCCTCCCAACGTCTCCATTAATGGCGCCCGAGCACCTGTTCTATGGCGTGGCTATGTCTCATTGGACTGAGATTTAAGAGTGAAAAATGAAAATCTGAAAAGAAAGTTTTGCACGGATCTTGATGTACAATCCGACGGACCTATATAGCATCAACTGCGACTTATAGCAAGCATGATGAATATAAGAACGATGACAGTGGATAATAATTGTCTTAAATATTTAGAAACATAATTAAAAAAGCCACATGAGGCAACGCTCGAAATACACGAGGGCCAAAGAAGAAGGAAGACAACGATCTAGCTCGCTGAGCTCTACTTTCTTGATGCATTGCTGCAGGCCGCGGGAACTATTCTCCGCGGCGAGCAGTGACGAGCTCTTTCTTTTCCTCTAGATGCTACTTGAGAGCATCCACGGATTCCTCCACCACCCTTCTGCGCTCGATGCGTAGCTTGTTATTCTCGTCCATAAATTTCTCGACGATGACGCCGGTCCTCTTCAACAAGGCAGTGGTCTGCTCCTGCTTCTCCGCACTTCCGATGATTTTCGCCCTCAGCAGGTCGCGCTCGGCCCGAAGCTTTGCATTGCTCTCATTTAGTTGCCGGATGACATTGGTAGACTATTCAAACGAGGCTTGCAGGTCATACTGCAACCTCGCCCACCTGGAGATCTGATCCATCTGCCTATGGATGAGGGCACGCATGCGCCTGCAAGAGTCCTCGCCTGCCCGCGAGGCATTTTCCCAAGCCGCCACGGCAAGGGAGGACATCTCTACTGCATTCGCGGCACGGCGGGACATCTCTTCTGCTTCTGCAGCGCGGCTGGACCAGTCTGCTGCATCGACGGTGCGACGGGTCCTCTGTGCTGCTTCGGCGGTGCGATGGGACCTCTCTGCTGCTACAGCCGTGCGGCGGGACATGTTGGCTCCTATCGCAGTGAGGCGAGACATCTCTCGTGCTCCCGCTTCCAGGCTCGCCTCTCCCTGGTCGCAATCTCTCGACCCAGAACTCACGCTGGCCATGGCGGACACAAGGGAACGATGATGAATGGCTTGTTTGTTTTTGACTTTTTGTGGATGAGGAGTTGAGGAGGAATGTGCAGTCATCTTGGAGTAGTAGTATTTATAAAGGCGTAGTAATACGCTCCTAAGTGGGAAACCCTTTAGGTTTTGATCAGTGTGAACAGGTTTGCAATTTGGAATGTGACGGGACGCATGCTCAAAATTTACTGACGGTTATAAGTGTGGCACTATTCCTGGAAGGCATAACGTGGGCACGTACGCCTTCCCAGCCGCGTACGTGGCGTTTGCACCATAGGGTGCACCGTAATAGGCAATGTCAACACACGTCTTTTAATTAGAATAGGTGTGCCCGTCTAGCGCACACACATTGATCTATCTAACTGTTTCAGTTTGTTGTGGCTAATCACAGACACTTTGATCTGGCTTACCCATTTCTTTTCTGTTGCCTAATCGCAAACAGTTAATCCTTTTTAAGCGTATGCCCTCAATCACACACACCTAGATCTGGCTGACCATTTCTTTTGTGTTGCCTAATCACAAACAATTCATCCAAGTGAAGCATATGCTGTATATCGCACACACTTTCATCTGGCTGCCAGTTTCTTTTGTGTTGCCTAATCACAAATAGTTCATCCGAGTGAACCGTATGCTCTATATCGCACACGCCTTCATCAGGCTTCCCGTTTCTTTTGTTCCGCCTCATCGCAAACAGTTCATTGGACTGAACTGTATGCCTTGGATCGCACACACAACTAAAATCTGAACCGCGTTTGATGCATCCTCCATCGCAAACATTTTCACCTTTTTTGACGGTTTTCATATAGCACCGTTTGCTATTATGGCATCGCACACAGTTTCTCGAAGGGTCTCAGATCGTAGTGTCCTGTTAGCAGCATCCTGCAGTAGTGTCTACAGGTATCTCCAAAGGTGTTTGTTGGGTTGGCATAGATCGAGATTGGGATTTGTCACTCCGAGTATCGGAGAGGTATCACTTGGCCCTCTCGGTAATGCACATCATAGTAAGCCTTGCAAGCAATGTGACTAATGAGTTAGTTATGGGATGATATATTACGGTACGAGTAAAGAGACTTGCCGGTAACGAGATTGAACTAGGTATGGAGATACCGACGATCGAATCTCTGGCAAGTAACATACCGATGAAAAAGGGAATAACGTATGTTGTCATTATGGTACGGATGATAAAGATCTTCGTAGAATATGTGGGAACCAATATGAGCATCCAGGTTCCGCTGTTGGTTATTGACCGAAGAGGTGTCTCGGTCATGTCTATATAGTTCTCGAACCCGTAGGGTCCGCACGCTTAACGTTTGATAACGATTTTGTATTATATGAGTTATGTGATTTGGTGACCAGATGTTGTTCGGAGTCCCGGATGAGATCACGGACATGACGAGGAGTCTCGAAATTGTCGAGATGTAAAGATTCATATGTAGGACGATGATATTCGGACACCAGAAGTGTTCCGGGGGTACCAGGTACATATCGGGTCACCGGAAGGGGTTCCAGGCATCCCCCAACAACTATATGGGTCTAATGGGCCAAGAGGGGGACATACCAGCCCCTAAGGGGCTGGTGCGCCCCCATATAGGCCGAATAGGAGAAGGAAAGAGGGGGAAGAGAGAAGGAAGGGGAGGGATTCGGCCTCCCCCTTCCTTCCCTTCTCCCTCCTCCCTTCTCCTTCCTTCCCCCTCCGGATGATATGAAAGGGGGGAAGGCCGAATTGGTGTGGCGCCCAAGTAGGAATCCTCTTACTTGGGGCGTGATACGTCTCCAACGTATCTACCTTTCCAAACATATTTGCCCTTGTTTTGGACTCTAACTTGCATGATTTGAATGGAACTAACCTGGACTGACACTGTCTTTAGCAGAACTGCCATGGTGTTATTTTTGTGCAGAAATAATAGTTCTCGAAATGACCTGAAAATCTACAGAGACACGTTTTGGAATTTATGAAAAATACTAGCGAAAGAATCGCCATCAGGGGCCAAAACCGTGTCCATGAGGGTGCAGGGCGCGCCCCCCCTGGGGCGCGCCCCTGCCTTGTGGGCCCCATGGGACTCCACCGACCTCAACCCCAACTCCATATATTCACTTTCGGGGAGAAAAAAATCAGAGAGAAGGATTCATCGCGTTTTACAATACAGAGCCGCCGCCAAGCCCTAATGTTCCTCGGGAGGGCTGATCTAGAGTCCGTTTGGGGCTCCGGAGAGGGGAATTCATCGCCATCGTCATCATCAACCATCCTCCATCACCAATTTCATGATGCTCACTGCCGTGCGTGAGTAATCTCATCGTAGGCTTGCTGGACGGTGATGGGTTGGATGAGCTTTACCATGTAATCGAGTTAGTTTTGTTAGGGTTTGATCCCTAGTATCCATTATGTTCTAAGATTGATGTTGCTATGACTTTGCTATGCTTAATGCTTGTCACTAGGGCCTGAGTGCCATGATTTTATATATGAACCTATTATGTTTTCATGAATATATGTGAGTTCTTCATCCTATCTTGCAAGTCAATAGTCACCTACTATGTGTTATGATCCGGCAACCCCGAAGTGACAATAATCGGGACCACTCCCGGTGATGACCATAGTTTGAGGAGTTCATGTATTCAATAAGTGTTAATGCTTTGGTCCGGTACTCTATTAAAAGGAGGCCTTAATATCCCTTAGTTTCCAATAGGACCCCGCTGCCATGGGAGGGTAGGACAAAAGATGTCATGCAAGTTCTTTTCCATAAGCACGTATGACTATATTCGGAATACATACCTACATTACATTGATGAACTGGAGCTAGTTCTATGTTACCCTATGTTACAACTGTTGCATGAGGAATCGCATCCGACATAATTATCCATCCTTGATCCATTGCCTACGAGCTTTTCACATATTGAGCTTTGCTTAGTTACTTTTCCGTTGCCACTATTACGATTGCTACAAAAAACTACTATTGTTACTTTTGCCACCGTTACCGTTACTTCCATACTACTTTGCTACTAAATACTTTGTTGTAGATATTAAGTCTTTCAGGTGTGGTTGAATTGACAACTCAACTGCTAATACTTGAGAATATTCTTTGGCTCCCCTTGTGTCGAATCAATAAATTTGGGTTGAATACTCTACCCTCAAAAAATGTTGCGATCCCCTATACTTGTGGGTTATAAATACTATTTTCTGGCGCCGTTGCCGGGGAGCATAGCTCTATTCTTTGAGTAACTTGGGATTTATATTTGTGGATCACTATGAGGAACTTGAAAGATGAAAGAACCAAGATTTTTCCCTCAACTATGAGGGGAGGTAAGGAACTGCCATCTAGCTCTGCACTTGACTCACCTTCTGTTATGAGTAAATTTGCGAAACCAACACCAGTTACTGATTCTGATATGTCGCATGTTATTAATGATGCCACTTCTGCTATGCATGATGCTTATGATGAAACTACTTCTATGCTTGATAATACAATGCCATTAGGTGAATTTCTTGATGAACAACTTGCTAGGGTTATAGAAAATGAAATTATTGAAACAGATAATATTAATGAAAGGGATGATGAAGATTCTCCCCCTAGATATGAATTGCGTGATGTGCCTGAGGGTTATGTTATGGATGAAGAAATTGCTAGAGACCTTCTTGCTTGCAAAGATAGATATGATCTTAAGAAACTGTTAGCTGAGCTGAAAGAAAAGTCTTTGAATGCTAGAATGAAATATGAGCCTACTTTTGCTACTTCACCTATCTGTATTTTTATAAGGATTATGGTTTCTCTGTCGATCCTGAGTTAATTACTTTGGTTGAATCTGATCCTTTTTATGGCTATGAATCTGAAACTGTTGTGGCACATCTTACTAAATTGAATAATATAGCCACCCTATTCACTCATGAGGAAAAAATTCGTTACTACTATATCTGTTATTTCCGTTTTCATTAAAGGGTGATGCTAAAACATGGTTTAATTCTCTTGCTCCTGGTTGTGTGCGTAGTCCCCAGGATATGATTTATTACTTCTCTGCTAAATATTTCCCCGCACAAAAGAAACAAGCCGCCTTAAGGGAAATATATAACTTTGTGCAAATTGAAGAAGAGAGTCTCCCACAAGCTTGGGGGAGGCTTCTCCAATTATTTAATGCTTTGCCTGATCATCCTCTCAAGAAAAATGAAATACTTGATATCTTTTATAATGGACTAACCGATGCTTCCAAAGACCACTTGGATAGTTGTGCTAGTTGTGTTTTCAGGGAAAGAAGTGTTGAGCAAGCTGAATTGCTATTGAATAATATATTGAGTAATGATAATGATTGGACACTTCCTGAACCAACTCCTAAGCCAACTCTGCAGAAAAGGGGTATTCTATTTCTCAGTCCTGAAGATATGCAAGAGGCAAAGAAATCTATGAAAGAAAAGGGTAGTAAAGCTGAAGATGTTAAGAATTTACCACCTATTGAAGAAATACATGGTCTTAATAACCCAACACAGGTAGTAAAGGTAAATTCTCTCTATAGATTTGATGAAGGTGATATTCCTCGTAATAAGTCTGCTAGCCAATACTTAGATGATTCTGATAATTTTATTGTTAAACAAGAAAACTTCAATGCTTATGTTGGTAGACAATTGAAATGTAATGCTTATATGGTTAAATACTTGAGTGATTATATGTCTAGAGTTAAAGGTGACCTTAAACTTATTAGTAAACATGCTTCTATGGTTACCATTCAAGTAGAACAAGTGCTTAAAGAACAAGATGATTTGCTTAATGAATTAAATAATAAGGAAAATGATAATGCTGTTAGAGTTATGACTAGAGGTGGTAAAATGACTTAGGAGCCTTTGTATCCTGAGGGCCACCCTAAGAGAGTTGAGCAAGATTCTCAGAGAACTAATGTTGATGCACCTAGTCCTTCTAAGAAGAAGAAAAGGAAAAATGATAGGACTTTGCATGCTTCTAGTGAACTTGTTGTTGACACACCTAAGAATCCCAACAATATTTCTATTTCTAATGTTGAAACACAATTTGGTAATGAACATGAACCTAGTGATAATCATGATGTTCATGTTGATGCTCAACCTAGCAATAACAATGATGTAGAGATTGAACATGCTGTTGATCTTGATAACCCACAATCAAAGAACCAACATTATGATAAGAGAGACTTCGTTGCTAGGAAGCACAGTAAAGAAAGAGAACCATGGGTTCAGAAACCCATGCCTTTTCCTCCTAAGCATCCAAGAAAAAGGATGATGAGGATTTTGAGTGCTTTGCTGAAATGATTAGACCTATCTTTTTGCGTATGCATGTGACTGATATGCTTAGAATGAATCCTTATGCTAAGTATATGAAAGTTATTGTTACAAATAAAAGAAAGATATGGGAAGCTGAAATTTCCACCATGCTTGCCAATTATACTTTTAAAGGTGGAATACCAAAGAAACTAGGAGATCCCAGAGTACCAACTATACCATGCTCCATTAAAAGAAACTATGTTAAAACTGCTTTATGTGATCTTTGAGTTGGTGTTAGTGTTATGCCTCTCTCTTTATATCGTAGACTTGATTTGAATAAGTTGACACCTACTGAAATATCTTTGCAAATGGTCGATAAATCAAATGCTATACCTGTCGGTATCTGTGAGGATGTGCCTGTTGTGGTTGCAAAAGTAACTATTTTAACGGACATTGTTACTCTTGATATTCCCGAGGACTATAGTATGTCGATTACCCTTGGTAGACCCTTTTTGAATACTGCAGGGGATGTTATTGATTGCAACAAAGGCAATGTCACTTTTCATGTTAATGGTAATGAGCATATGGTACACTTCCCGAGGAAACAACCTCAAGTCCATATTATTAATTGTATTGGAGAAATTTCAACGGTTACTATTGGAGGTTTTGAATTCCCACTTCCTACTGTCAAGAAGAAATATGATATTCTTATTGTTGGGGACATGCATATCCCCGTTGAGGTAACCTAGTGTTATTTAAAAATTCTTTGGTTTCATGTTATTCGGAAAGAGTTTGTTAACAACACTTGATCATCCTTGTCAGTGGATTCCTTTTGATGAGCACGAGATGGATGAAGTTAGAAAGCATAACTCTCTGTAACCTCCTTTTACTTTCTATTATTTAGATTAAATAAAGCAAATATAGTATTTTCTATCTGTTTTCTGAATTATCCTTGCAATAAAAATACCCCGAAAATAAAAGTTCTCCAAATGTCCTGAAAATGAAGTATGATTTTTTGTAGAATATTTAAGAATTTCTGGCACTGAGAACACACCAAGGGGGGCCACCATTTGGCCATGTGGGCACAGGGTGCGCCCATCCCCCTGGGGCGCCCCCTGCCTCGTGGTCCCCACATGGACCCCCTCCACTTATTCCAGCACCCACTCACTTCGTCTTCCTCCAGAAAAAAAATCCTCCCATAGCTTAAACCCGTGTTCTAGCTCATCTTGCTGCCATTTTCAATCTCTTTGCTCAAAGCTCCATTCACAAAACTGTTCTGGGGGATTGTTCTTCGGTATGTGACTCCTCCAAAGGTCAAATTAGTTTTTGTTCTAGTGCTTTATTTATTGCAAATTTTCGCTGCCAAGGTGACCCTGTTCTTGAGCGTGCATGTCAAATTTATATGGTCAAAAGTAGTTTTAATGCATGATATAGCCTCTAGGCACCTGTGGGAGTAGTTGCTATCAATCTTGTTGAGTTTGGTTCACTTTTATTTCGAGTCACTAAAATTCCAGAAATTTTTCAGAGAAAGAAAAATGCATAGGAAAATGTACCAAGGTGGTTCCTCAAGGAAGCAAGGACCAAGGCTCACGATACGTGAGCCGGACGATGAACCACCGAGGGAAGCTCAAGTGTGGCCTTGTTTATGGCCGTCAGAGGAGTTTATGGTCCAGGCAGGCATCAAGGATGAATTTGATGTGTATGTGCGTAATGCTGATCTTGAGGACTTCGTGTCAAATAAGTGCCTACATACCACTAGCTAACTGATTCCTTTGTGAGGAGGTTTAAATTTACATCCTCGCGCAATTCTCACACTGTTTTATTTGATCTTTATGATAAATCATATACCATGGACTTGGAAGATTTTAATATTGCTTGTAAACTCCCGTAGAGGGGCAATGTTAGTGAACCTCACAAATCTAAATATAAAGACTTTCTTGCTAGTATCATTGTGGCGGGAATCTAGGGAAATCACACAAGCTACCATAGGGAGCATTCATTTCCCTTCCACACATTATTTTGCTCTCTTTATAGGTGGATGCATTAATGGTAAGGATGAGGCTTGTCACATGTGCATTCCAGATCTTAGTGTCCTCAAGAGTGCGGTATTAGGTGATATACAATATAACTTAGGGGCCATTGTTGCACGAAGGTTGCATCTTAACGGTACAAGTGGAGATTTGTTTGGTGGAATTTATGCAACTCGTGTAGCTAATTATCTAGGTGTACCCATACATGGAAATGATATGGAGTTGCCTCCTGCTTATCTAGATTATAGTGATATGGTTCGGCATCAGTTTCTTGAGAGGAATGAACAGTTCCTCCAGTACCGACTAATCTTTGACTGATAGGGCACTGTCCATGTTGCCCTCCATGCTCCTACTTTCTTTAACTTCCAGGCAAAAAGGAGATATGTTATAACTAGGGAGGAGGCGAACGAGTATGAGAGGAGGACGAAGGAAGCTCACCTCCAAGCTGCAGCTCTTCAGGCGGTAGCTGCTGCATCTCAGTACAACTCCAGCTACGACTTTGGATATCCGCCAGGCCAGCAGTGGCCATAGACCAACTTAGGCCAAAAGCCTAAGCTTGGGGGAGTATGTATTCCTCACCGACATTACATTCATGTTCACACACTCATTCTAGTTGTCGGTACTCGTACTTTTTCATTGTACTATCTGTGCTAGTTTATTTTCTTTTCTAAGCCTTCTTCTCGTGTGTTTGAAAAACCTTAAGAAAAACCAAAAAAATTAGTTGTAGCTTTTAGCTAGTTTACTTTCCATGCCTGTAGTAGTAGTAATTAAAAGAAAACCCCAAAATATTTCTTGTTCTTCTTTTGCTTGTTGGGAACTTTCCCGTGTAAATAGTTTTATTTCTTTTCTTGTTCTTTGGGGTCGAGAGGAGAAGACCATGATGAAAATGTTGAGTAGCTCTCATATGCATTATTGTTGATTTAACCAAGAGCCCATATTACCTTGTCTTCTCCCTTGTATAAAATGCTTGCAGATTCCAGCTTAGTCCAATGCACGTGCACTATTATTATTATCCACACCGTTCGATCGTGCGAGTGAAAGGCAATAATGACGATATATGATGGACTGAATGAGATGAGATAAGCTGGTATGAACTTGACCTATCTTGTTTTTATAAATATGATTAGTTCATCGTTCCTGATTCAACCTATTATGAATGAAACATGTTCGCAATGACAATTAGAGATTATAGTTGCCCATATCATGCTTAATTAGCTAGGAGTTTATAATGGTTTACCTTGCGTGCCAACATGCTATTAAAATGGTTGTGATGTGGTATGATAGGGTGCTATTCTCCTTTGAACGATTCGAGTGGCTTGACTTGGCACATGTTCACGCATGTAGTTGAAACAAAATCAACATAGCCTCCACGATATATATGTTCACGGTGATTTATATCCTACTCATGCTTGCACTCATTGTTGATTAATCTTAATGCATGATCATGACTATTTTCGCTCTCTAGTTGGTCGCTTCCCAGTCTCTTTCTAGCCTTCACTTGTACTAAGCAGGAATACTGCTTGTGCATCCACTTCAATAAACCCCAAAGTTATTCCATATGAGTCCACCATACCTTCCTATATGCAGTATTTACCTGCCATTCCAAGTAAATTTGTATGTACCAAACCCTAAACCTTCAAATGAAATTTCGTTTTGTATGCTCGAGTAGCTCATGTATCAACTAGGGATGTCTATATCTTCGATGCTAGGTGGGTTATTCTCACGATGAGTGGACTTCGCTCATCATTCACGAGAAAATGGCCGGTAACCGGGATGCCCAATCCCATGCTCAAATCAAAACAAAATAATTGCAAACAAAACTCCCCCAGGATTGTTGTTAGTTGGACGGCACCCATTGTTTCGGACAAGCCATGGATTGATGTTTTTTGGTGGTGGGGAGTATAAACTTTACCATTCTGTTTGGGAACCGCCTATAATGTGTGTAGCATGGAAGATATCGAGATCTCTTGGTTGTTATGTTGACAATGAAAGCATCCCACTCAAAATATTATTTACCTCTGTTTCAAAACTCGAGCTCTGGCACCTCTGCAAATCTCTGCTTCCCTCTGTGAAGGGCATATCTATTTACTTTTATGTTGAGTCATCATCCTCGTATTAAAAAGCACCAGTTGGAGAGCACCGCTGTCATTCACATGCATTCCTATTAATTTACATTGAGTATGACTGTGACTGGATCTCTTTTACCATGAATTACAATGTCTAGTCAGTCCTTGATCTTCAGGGGTGCTCTGCATTTATGTTTTGCGGTCTCAGAAAGGGCTAGCGTGATACCATCTTGTTATATCATGTTATGATTGTTTTGAGAAAGTGTTGTCATCCGAGATTTATTATTATTGCTCGCTAGTTCATTATGACATTGATATGAGTAAACATGAGACCTAAATGTTATTGTGAATATGGTTAGTTCATAATCTTTGCTGAAAACTTGAATGCTGGCTTTACATATTTGCAACAACAAGATCAAACAGAGTTTGTAAAAGTTTTTCTTTATCACTTTCAGTTTGTCAACTAAATTGCTTGAGGACAAGCAAAGGTTTAAGCTTGGGGAGTTGATACGTCTCCAATGTATCTACTTTTCCAAACACTTTTTTCCTTGTTTTGGACTCTAACTTGCATGATTTGAATGGGACTAACCCGGACTGACGTTGTTTTCAGCATAACTGCCATGGTGTTATTTTTGTGCAGAAATAGAAGTTCTCGGAATGACCCGAAAATCCACGGAGACACATTTTGGAATTAATGAAAAATATTGGCGAAAGAATCAGCATCAGGGGGCCCACTCCTTGTCCACAAGGGTGCAGGGCGCCCACCTGCCTCGTGGCCCCCTAGGACTCCACCGACCCCAACCCCAACTCCATATGTTCACTTTCAGGGAGAAATAAATCAGAGAGAAAGATTCATTGAGTTTTACGATACGGAGCTGCCGCCAAGCCCTAATCTTCCTCGGGAGGGCTGATCTAGAGTCCGTTCGGGGCTCCGGAGAGGGGAATCCGTCGCCATCGTCATCATCAACCATGCTCTATCACCAATTTCATGATGCTCACCGCCGTGCGTGAGTAATCTCATCATAGGCTTGCTGGACGGTGATGGGTTGGATGAGATTTACCATGTAATCAAGTTAGTTTTGTTAGGGTTTGATCCCTAGTATCCATTATGTTCTAAGATTGATGTTGCTATGACTTTGCTATGCTTAATGCTTGTCAGTAGGGCCCGAGTGCCATGATTTCAGATCTGAACCTATTATGTTTTCATGAATGTATGTAAGTTCTTGATCCTATCTTGCAAGTCAATAGTCACCCACTATGTGTTATGATCTGGCAACCCCAAAGTGACAATAATCAGGACCACTCCCGGTGATGACCGTAGTTTTAGGAGTTCATGTATTCACTAAGTGTTAATGCTTTGGTTCGGTACTCTATTAAAAGGAGGCCTTAATATCCCTTAGTTTCCAATAGGACCCCGCTGCCACGGGAGGGTAGGACAAAAGATGTCATGCAAGTTCTTTTCCATAAGCACATATGACTATATTCGAAATACATGCCTACATTACATTGATGAACTGGAGCTAGTTCTGTGTCACCCTATGTTATAACTGTTGTATGAGGAATCGCATCCGACATAATTATCCATCATTGATCCATTGCCTACGATATTTTCACATATTGATCTTTGCTTAGTTACTTTTCCGTTGCCAGTGTTACGATTGCTACAAAAAACTACTATTGTTACTTTTGCCACCGTTACCGTTACTTCCATACTACTTTGCTACTAAATACTTTGCTACAGATATTAAGTCTTTCAGGTGTGGTTGAATTGACAACTCAACTACTAATACTTTAGAATATTCTTTTGCTCCCCTTGTGTCGAATCAATAAATTTGGGTTGAATACTCTACCCTCTAAAACTGTTGCGATCCCCTATACTTGTGGGTTATCTGGGCGCCCCCTTGGCCGCCTCTCCTCCCCTCCAACCTATATATATATATATATATATGTGTGTGTGTGTGTGGGGGGGGGGGAGGCACCGCTAGAACACACAAAACAACATCTGTTAGCCGTGTGCGGCGCCCCCCTCCATAGTTTACACCTCCGGTCATATTGTGGTAGTGCTTAGGCGAAGCCCTGCGTGGATCACTTCACCATCACCGTCACCATGCCGTCCTGCTGACGAAACTCTCCCTCTACACTTTGCTGGATCAAGAGTTTGAGGGACGTCATGGAGATGAATGTGTGCAGAACTCGGAGGTGTCGTACGTTCGGTGCTTGATCGATCGGAACGAGAAGAAGTACGACTACATCAACTGTGTTGTCAAACGCTTCAGCTTTCGGACTATGAGGGTACATGGACACATTTTCCCCCTCTCGTTGCTATGCATCTCCTAGATAGATCTTGCGTGAGCGTAGGATTTTTTTTGAAATTGCATGCTACGTTTCCCAACAAAAATCACATGCAAGATCACCCAGAAAGTTGTACTACTAGTACTAGTACTGTGTGTTAGATGAAAAAACACAATCAAGATTGAGAAAAAGATCGTCAAGGAGAGATATTACCTGGACTTGCTTAATGAGGGATCCCGGAGAGGGGGCCTTAGACAGGGAGATGGCCTTGAGCTTGTCTGTGGTAGTCTCGGCGGGGTGCTTGCGCTTCTTCGTACCTGGAGCCTCGACGGTTTTGGCCAGAGCCATAGACATCACTTTGGCCGGTGATCTAGGGTCCATCAAGAAACTGTCAAATATAAATAGAAGAAAACAAGCCTGATATCTCTCCAACATATCTATAATTTTTGATTGTTCCATGCTATTATTTTATCTGTTTTGGATGTTTTATATGCATTAATATGCTATTTTATATGATTTTTGGGACTAACCTATTAACCTAGAGCCCAATGCCAGTTTATGTTTTTCCTTGTTTTAGAGATTCGTAGAAAAGGAATACCAAACGGAGTCCAAGCGAAATGAAACTCTCACGATGATTTTTCTTGGACTAGAAGACATCCAGAGGACTTAGAGCGCAAGTCAAAGAAGCCACGAGGCGGCCACAAGGTTGGAGGGTGCGCCCCCACCCTTGTGGGCCCCTTGGGACTCCACTGACCTATTTCTTCCTCCTATATATTCTCAAATACCCCAAAACCTTCCAGGGGAGCCACGAAACCACTTTTCCACCGCCGCAACCTTCTGTACCCGTGAGATCCCATCTAGGGGCCTTTTCCGGCATCCTACCGGAGGTGGATTCGATCATGGAGGGCTTCTAGATCAACACCATTGCCTCTCCGATGAAGCGTGAGTAGTTTACCAAAAACCTACGGGTCCATAGCTAGTAGCTAGATGGCTTATTCTCTCTCTTTGATTCTCAATACAAAGTTCTCCGCGATGTTCTTGGAGATCTATTCGATGTAATACGTTTTTGCGGTGTGTTTGCCGAGATCCGATGAATTGTGGATTTATGATCAGCTTATCTAGGAATATTATTTGAATCTCCTACGAATTCTTATATGCATGATTTGATATCTTTGCAAGTCTCTTTGAAATATCGATTTGGTTTGGCCAACTAGATTGGTTTTTCCTGCAATGGGAGAAGTGCTTAGCTTTCGGTTCAATCTTGTGGTGCTCGATCCTAGTGACAGAAGGGGAACCGACACGTATTGTATTGTTGCCATCGAGGATAAGAAGATGGGGTTTTCATCATATTGCTTGAGTTTATCCCACTACATCATGTCATCTTACTTAATGTGTTACTCTGTTCTTATAAACTTAATACTCTAGATGCAGGCAGGAGTCGGTCAATCTGTGGAGTAATAGTAGTAGATGCATAATCGTTCGGTGTACTTGACACGAATGTGATGCCTATATTCATGATCATTGCCTTAGATATCAGCATAACTTTGCGCTTTTCTATCAATTGCTTGGCAATAATTTGTCCACCCACCGTAATATTTTCTATATTGAGAGAAGCCTCTAGTGAAAGCTATGGCCCCGGGTCTATTTTCCATCATATAAGTTTCCGATCTACAATTTTAGCTTCCTATTTACTTTCTTTGAAATCTTTTACTTTCCGTTCAATAAACCAAAAATACCAAAAATATTACTTTACTGTTTATCCATCTATATCAGATATCAGATCTCACTTTGCAAATAACCATGAAGGGATTGACAACCCCTTTGTCGCGTTGGGTGCAAGTTGGTGTTTGTTTATGTGTAGGTATTCGGTGGCTTGTTGTGTTGTCTCCTACTGGATTGATACCATGGTTCTCAAAAGCTGAGTGAAATACTTACTATACTTTGCTGCATCACCCTTTCCTCTTCAAGGGAAAAACCAACGCGAGCTCAAGAGGTAGCAGGAATTCTTTTTGGCACCGTTGCCGGGGAGATCTATGTCAAGCCGAGACATACCAAGTACCTAACATAAACTCTCATCCCTCGCATTACATTATTTGCTATTCGCCTCTCGTTTTCCTCTCCCCAACTTCTAAAACAATTTTCGAAAAGATTCGCCTTTTCTTCGCCCCTTTTCCATTCGTCTTATTTGTTTGCTCAGTTGCCAGTTGCCACCATGTCTGAAATTGGGGAGGTTATCGCCGAAAAGGATAGTAGTAAGGATGGGGAAAACTTTGATGCTTTTGCTAATTCTGGTCTATGTGAAGAAACTACCATCTCGCACGCTGAGAAATTCCGCATATGTAGCGGAAATATTATTGGAAGGTGGTTATTCAAGATTTCTTTACTTGTGCTGGTGCAGTCCCCACTATGGGCGGATCTATCCTCCATAAAACTAGTAGTCTTACGGATGCTATATCTTTGCTTGTTGTTAAACTTGAAAGACAATTTGTTCACATGCATCCATCCATACAAAGGGTTTTTTCTAGAGTTTTCTAATATTGAGCATTCTTTTGTTAAGCGCACCGCCACTATATTCCTAGCTCATGAATTTAGATTTATTATGAAAGAAGCTAGTGAAATTTTCACTCATTATAAAGTAGACGGTGGTTGTCGGTGCCAAAACCGGCGGATCTCGGGTAGGGGGTCCTGAACTGTGCATCTAGGCCGGATGGTAACAGGAGGCAAGGGACATGATGTTTTACCCAGGTTCGGGCCCTCTTGATGGAGGTAAAACCCTACGTCTTGCTTGATTAATATTGATGATATGGGTAGTACAAGAGTAGATCTACCACGAGATCAGAGAGGCTAAACCCTAGAAGCTAGCCTATGGTATGATTGTTGTACGTCCTACGGACTAAAACTCTCCGATTTATATAGACACCGGAGAGGGCTAGGGTTACATAGAGTCGGTTACAATGGTAGGAGACCTACATATCCGTATCACCAAGCTTGCCTTCCACGCCAAGGAAAGTCCCTTCCGGACACAGGACGAAGTCTTCAATCTTGTATCTTCATAGTCCAGGAGTCCAGCCGAAGGTATAGTCCGGCCATCCGGACCCCCCCTAATCCAGGACTCCCTCAGTATCCCCTGAACCAGGCTTCAATGACGACGAGTCCGGCATGCAGATTGTCTTCGGCATTGCAAGGCGGGTTCCTCCTCCAAGTACTTCATAGAAGATTTTGAACACAAAGGTAGTGTCCGGCTCTGCAAAATAAGTTTCCACATATTGCCATAGAGAGAATAATATTTACACAAATCTAATCTGCTGACGGATTCCGTAGCATGACATCACACCACTGCCAAGTCTTTATTTGAATTGTTTTACTGTCCCACCTCAGCGCGTTTAGCGAAGCGGTTTCCTTGGCATGTCTTGTTAAAGTAGAGATCATGTCCCCTTATTCCGGGATTCTCATCAATACGGGTGTGGGTAACCCAACCGCGCCATTGACTACGGCGCTTAGGAGATAAGCAAGTTTTACCAGGCTGGTGGGGGCGCATAGTCGCGTCCGCCTATATAAGGGGATAAGGATCCGCCTTTTCATCCACGCCTTCTTCCTCCTTTGCCTATCCATTTCCGCGCACTCGAGCTCCAGCGCCCAAGTCCGCACACCCCACCTCAACCTTCTCCAGCCATGTCCGAAGCGGGAGGCAAGTGGATGGTCTCCTCCGTCATGGAGGGACGCATCAAAAGACTGAGGAAGGCCGGATACTTGTCTAACGACATTGCGCACCGGCTTCCCGAAGAGGGGCAGCTCATCCCCACCCCTAGGCCCCATGAGAGGGTGGTGTTCCTCCCCCATTTCCTCCATGGACTGGGCTTCCCTCTCCACCCATTTGTCCGGGGGCTCATGTTCTACTATGGCCTAGATTTCCACGATCTGGCCCCGAACTTTGTCCTCAATATCTCGGCGTTTATCGTCGTGTGCGAGGCTTTCTTCTGCATCCGCCCCATTTCGGCTTATGGCTCAAGACTTTCAACGTCAAGCCGAAGGTGGTGCGCGGCACCCAGGCGGAGTGCGGAGGCGCCATGGTGGGCAAGATGCCCAACGTCCTATGGCCCGAGGGCTCCTTCATGGAGTCCCTAAAGGGGTGGCAATCGGGGTGGTTTTACATCACCGAGCGCGCGACCCTGAATGGGTCGCAACCCTTGAGTTCCGATCCGGACCCCCTACGCGGCTCTCCTCCTGGAAAGAGACGGGCCTGTCATGGGGTAAAGAAGGAGAGCTGACCGGACTCCAAACATGCGTCCAAACCCTGGTGGACAAGAAGCTCAAACTTTTCTACATGGTCCAGGCTATGCTCATCCGCCGGATCCTCCCGTGTCAACAACGGGCTTTCAACCTGTGGGAATTCGACCCGGTGCAGCACCGAACTCTGAGCAGGCTCTTCGACACGACATACGAAGATGCCTGGAAGGTGCTTTTCAAGGGCGCCGAGGCCACCGCATCCGCTACCGAGGATCGCGGATTCAGCATGCAGCGTCACGCTCGTGCGATAAGCTGTTTTTACCTTTTACAGGGTATTAGTTTTTTATAGTTTGACTCCATGCGGGATCTAAGCTCCCTTACCTTTGACGGGATTGGCAGGAGACATCCGGACAGATCAACTGTCCGGCTCCTTTGCCTGAAGGCCCGGCGGACACTTGCTTGGCGAAGCTGTTAGTTCCAGCACCCTACGTGGTGCCGGAGAAGAAGGCCAAGAAGAAGGCCACGGGGACTCGAAAGAGTGCCTGGCGCCAGGAGGTGTCGGATTCATCATCCGACGACTCCAAGGTGCACTCCTCCCGTGAAGACGACGAGGAGGAAGAAGAGATCTCTCCCCCTCCAGCAGGGGGAGGGAAGAAAAGGAAGGCCGCCCCAACCGGGGAGGCCGAAGGGTCCAAGAGGGGGAAGACCCCTCCTCCGGACTACTCCACCAACGCCGACGACGGCAAAGAGGAGTGGCCGCACAGGGCCAAGCCCCTGGCGAGATCGTAAGTATCCGGATACCAGAGTGATTCATATTATTCCCCCATTGCACAGTTTTTCCTTACGTCGAACATGATTGTGCAGTCCGCCCAAGGCCGGGATTGACGAGTCGTCAAGCGGCTCCCTGGATTCGTCGGATGTGAATTCGCTTCCGACGGCTACCTCCCCCCACCCTACGGATGACGCCGAGGTGCTGCCCAACGGGTTCCAAGCTAGGAGGAGGTGGTCCTGGAGGCGCCGCAAGGCGACCTCCCGGACTCCAGGCGCAAAGGGGATAAAACCCCCAAGGGCTCCGAGTCCGGCCTTGAGCCGGACACCGCGCCAGAACCTTCAATGGTTCCGGACTCCAGTAGGCGGCCTCCTTCCAAGAGGAGTGAGCCTACCGAGCCGGTGACCTCCGTCCAACCGGAGGCACCGGACAATTTGCTGAAGACGCTTAACGGCGCCTCCATCGATGAGGAACACCGCACTATTATGAGTGCGGTGATCCAGAAGGTTCAGTCCGCCAAGAGCGGACTGACTGAAGCATGTGCCAGCCTTCTAACAGGCTTTAAGGTAAGTAAAGAATATGTAAAAATATTACCGCATAGACAGTAGCCCCTGATGCTCTGTTCGGCGTTCGGAAAGAAAAGCCGAATAGAGGATCTAATAACATTCGCAGGAGTCTAACATGATCAAGTCAATATGCGTATGCAGGCTTCACTACTGGCCTCCGCCGCACTGACTGCGGAGGTGGATACGCTGAAGTAGAACCTCGAGCGGTCCGAGCAAGAGCTCGGCCTAGCCAAGCAGCAGCTCGAGGAGAAGGAAGGTAAGAAATACCTTATTGAAATATGTGAAAGGTGCAATTCCAAAAAGTGACAGGATTAACGCGGCTATTGTAGGGGCCACAACTGAGGTGGCGACCCTTAAGCAAGCGCTGTCCGAGGCCGAAAAGAGGGCGGCCACGGAGCGCACCGAGCGGGAGAAGCATGAGACGCAGGTTGGCGAGGTGCGGCAAGAGCTCCGGGCTCTCATGAAAAAACATGAGAGTTTGGAGCTTGACTCGAAGACGCGAGAGTCTGAGCTCGCGGCGACCATTGAAGATGCCAAGTCTACCAAGGCCGAAGCACAGAAGGCCCTCCAGGAGGTTGAGGCAATAAAAAAGATAGGGGCGGGTAAGGCATTCTTTATGCAAAGCAAGCACGTAAAAGTGAATTACTTGTCACTTACCCGAATCCGGAGCTCTCCAGGAGCATTCGCAGACTTGCCCGTAGCGTGTCGGATGCCATCGCCTTCTACCGAGCCGAGGAGGGAAGCTCGACGGAGAAGGTGTTCTGGTCTCAGTATGCTGAGGCCGAACACCCGGTGCCCTTAAGCGACCAGCTGAAACAACTGGTCGAGCTCCATATGGTGGCCGAACAGGCCATGAAGGGCCTCATAGTCCGGCTGTGGCCTGGAGAGGCCATGCTTGGGAGCTACTTCGGGCTGGTGAGGCGGCTGGTGGAGGCCTGTCCAAGGCTCGAAGTCATCAAGCGCGTAGGGCGCTTGCCGGTGCGAAGGTGCACTGGGGCAAGCTGGATGCTGAGAAGCTTGTGAAGGACGGGCCACTGCCGGGCAAGGAGCATCGCAAGCCCGAGATGTATTATGAGGGTGTTCTGAAGGGTGCCCGCCTTGTGGTGGATGAATGTTCCATGAATGTAATTTTTCAGTGAACTCGCTCGTTTTGTCCTGTGCGCTGAAAACTTGTTCATGTGTGCTAAGCAATGCTTTTTGAATTTAAAATATTACCTTCTGTGCGGCCGTTTATCAAATTTGAGAGATGGCGAGTCGTCGGCTTCTGCCCCCATGGCACGAGTGCTGGGGTGTTCGGGATAAACATGAGCGCTCTTTTTCCCATTCTTGGGTCCTTTGAGGGAGGCGCTCAACACAACGAACAAGGCAACCGGACTATAATGCTTGAACACTCTCACTTAGCCATAGAATTCTATAATTTTAAATTTCGGCGAAGCCCCTAGTGTTCGGAAGACCGAGTTCGGGGCGCTATCCACGCCTAGGCCGGACAAAGCCGACTCCTTGCTCTAAGCGGCATAAGTCTTTAGGGACTCGAAAACCTCTCGAATAGCGACCAGCTCTCGCCTCATCATGACGGTCAGTTTTAGCTTTCTCTACTAAGGTGCTTAGCCCAGCTCAACTAGGGCACAATCACAGTAGTTCTCCTAGTCCTACCTTAGCCGATATAACAGAATGTAAGGTACCAAAACATAGGAGCCGGGCAAACCCAACTATTGACCCAAGACATGATTCGGAGCCGATGCATATAATGCTATAAGTTCGGGGTGCCGCACTTGTGAAAGTGTTTGGACTTCTCACACCATGTTGTGGGGTACTTAAGCCCCTGGCGTATTGGGCGTACCAAAGTGTACGGGTGCAACATGTCATTAATGAACATATATTCGTAAAAAAGAGGTAATGCAATAAAGCTATGCATTGTTTATTTAAAAAAGCTGCGATCAAAGCAAAACGATACAAATAGTGCGATAAGCAAAAGATGGGACTATCAAATATGTCCTTTCCAGGGGCGAGCTGCAGAATGTTATGCGAAACAGGTATACTGCTCGTTATAGAGACCACCTTAGAGTTCCGTAGTGCGGCGTAGCTTTCTGCTTCCCTGGTTGTATCATTTGTGCAGCAATTGTACTGCCGGACAAGCCTTCCGAAGAATGGAGTCCTGAAAATAAGAGAAAATTAAGAAATCAGCAGCCCCTAGTGCGGTTTAAGCCGCGTTTCGGGCGTCCATGATGGTGCCCCTCCCCCTGTGCCCATGGTATTTCCAGAGCGTAGTTATGTACGCGCAGCACTGGTTTCGCAAGTTCATGAGGGCTGGGGTTGGGGCCGCATTGTTATGCTTGCTCTGAACGTGACGGGCAATCTTGGTGTAGGTTACTCTGGGCGCGCTTGACGGTGTCCAGACGTTTAATGGCCGTACTGGAGAATTGCCTTGAGAGGCTGCTTTGTACTTCCGCTGCGATAGCCGCCGTGTGCTCCTCCATTCGGAGAGAGCGTTCGGTATTTCCATTGACCGTGATGACGCCTCGAGGGCCTGGCATCTTGAGCTTGAGGTATGCATAGTGCGGCACCGCATTGAACGTGCCAAATGCGGTTCGCCCGAGCAGTGCGTGATAGCCACTGCGCAACGGGACTATGTCGAAGATTAACTCCTCGCTTCGGAAATTATTCGGAGATTCGAAGACCACTTCGAGTGTAACTGAGCCTGTACAGTTGGCTTCTACACCTGGTATGACGCCGTTAAAGGTCGTTCTGGTGGGTTTAATCCTCGAGGGATCGATGCCCATTTTCCGCACTGTATCCTGATAAAGCCGGTTCAGGATGTTGCCGCCGTCCATAAAGCAGGTTCAGGCTGCTGCCGCCGTCGTGTTCACCATCCGCACTTGTGGGGGAAAACCTTTCTGTCCACTGTTGTTCGGCGGCTGGGGCTCCTCCTCGTCATCGCTATGCAGCCCCTTGTCTCTGCTTTCGGCATTTAACTTGCCTGCCTGCTTGAACACCCAACAATCCCTGTTGGTGTGATTGGCTGGTTTTTTGGGGGTGCCATGTATCTGGCATGAGCGGTCGAGTATTCGGTCCAAACTGTACGGGCCCTGAGTATTTCTTTTGAATGGCTTTTTCCGCTGACCGGGTTTAGAGCCTTTGAATCTGGCATTAACTGTCGTATCCTCAGCATTGTCGTCGTTAATGCGGCGCTTTTGCTTGTTGCGACGCGACCTGCCACTACTGTCCTTGGTATCCGAATTACCAGGGCTCTTGGTCATGTTATTGCTGCGAGCTAGTTAGCTGTCTTCTCCCGCGCAAAAGCGGGTCATAAGTGTCGTGAGGGCTGTCATAGATTTTTGCTTTTCCTGTCCTAGGTGCCGTGCAAGCCACTCATCGCAGATGTTATGCTTGAAGGCTGCTAGGGCCTCTGCGTTCGGACAGTCGACGATTTGATTTTTCTTGGTTAGGAACCGTGTCCAGAATTGTCTGGCCGATTCCTCTGGCTGCTGAATTATGTGGCTTAGGTCATTGGCGTCTGGTGGTCGCACATAAGTGCCCTGGAAATTGTCGAGGAATGCGGCTTCCAGGTCCTCCCAACAACCAATTGATTCTGCTGGCAAGCTGTTAAGCCAATGCCGGGCTGGTCCTTTAAGCTTGAGTGGGAGGTATTTGATGGCGTGTAGGTCATCACCCTGGGCCATGTGGATATGAAGGAGATAGTCCTCGATCCATACCGCAGGATCTGTTGTGCCATCGTATGATTCGATGTTCATGGGTTTGAAACCCTTGGGGATTTGATGATCCATTACTTCATCTGTGAAGCATAGTGGGTGTGCGGCGCCTCTGCATTGGGCTACATCACGACGCAGCTCAAACGAGCTTTGTCTACTATGTTCGGCCCGGCCGGATTTACTGTATTCGGCGTGACGAGTACCGTCTCGTGCCGTGGGGCACCCATGTGATCCATAGATCGATCTTGTTTGCCTTGCCTTGTCCTCCAATATATCTTGCAGGTCTGGCGCATTTTCCCATGCCTTCGTAGTTTTTGAGTGGCGCCGGGGTGCGGCTTGAGTGGAGGGCCAAGAGGCCTCTCCGTCGCGGCCAGGGGGTGGCCGGTCGGCCGCATCATGCTTTGGTGATGTAGGTTTAGGTGCTTCCTCCTCTAATGGGGGTAGCAACCTACGCTTTGGGTAGCTCTTGGAGGGGCGTTCGAGTTCATACTCTTCGGCCGCAAGGACTTCAGTCCATCTGTCGGCTAGCAAATCTTGATCAGCTCTAAGTTGTTGTTGTTTTTTCTTGAGGCTACTCGCCGTGGCCATAAGCCTGCGTTTGAAATGCTCTTGTTCGACGGGATCCTCCGGCATGACAAATTCATCGTCGTCGAGGCTTGCCTCGTCTTCGGAGGGAGGCATATAATTATCGTCCTCGACCTCTCTGTCTGCCGCTCTCTCATGAGGGCTGGCTTCTCTATCCTCCTGTGTTGAATCTTGCTGGAGGTGGTTGTCTTCGGCACTGTCCGGGGTGTTATTATCCCCCGTGCCGGAATCACTGTTTTTGTTTTGGCGGGATTTAGAGCGGCGCCACTAACGCTGGCGCTTAGGCTGCTTCTTGGAGGGGTCATCCTCTACTGTTCCATCGCCATTGCCTTCTTTTGGGGTGTCCACCATGTATATATCATACGAAGAGGTGGCTTTCTAGTGCCCTATTGGCGCTGGTTCTTGATCGTCTCCTACATCGGCGTCCATATCGTCGATGTCTTCGGAGTCGAAGTCGAGCATGTCGGTTAAATCATCGACAGTGGCTACGAAGTGGGTGGTGGGTGGGCTTTGAATTTCTTCATCATCCGCGTCCCAACCTTGCCGACCATAGTCCGGCCAGGGCTCTCCTGACAAAGAGAGAGACTTTAGTGAATTCAGAATATCGCCGAAGGGCGAGTGCTGAAAGATGTCCGCGGTGGTGAACTCCATGATCGGCGCCCAATCGGGTTCGATCGGTCGGGGTGCGGAGGGCTCGGAGTCTGGAGAGGAGTCCGGCTCCTTGGAGTCACGGGCTTCACAGAGAATAGGGCTGGTGCTCAGCTCGATCGCCATAGAGATTGCAGCCCCCGAGGCGGTGTCTAACCACCCATCCTCGGTTGGTGTGATCAGCTCCGAGCTAGGGGTCGGAGTGGACAGGTGCGGCCTCCAGGGCACTGTTCGGCGGCAGAGCTAAATCATGCCCATCGTGACAGTGCGGCGCGCTCGGCTGTGGCTCGAATCCATTGAAGATCAAGTCTCCGCGGATGTCGGTCGTGTAGTTCAAACTTCCAAATCTGACCCGATGGCCAGGGGCGTAGCTTTCGATCTGCTCCAGATGACCAAGCGAATTGGCCCGTAGTGCAAAGCCGCCGAATACGAAGATCTGTCCGGGGAGAAAAGTCTTACCCTGGATCGCATCGCTGTTGATGATCGGAGAAGCCATCGGGCCTAAAAGTGACGACACAGAGGAACTCTCAATGAAAGCACCAATGTCGGTGTCAAAACCGGCGGATCTCGGGTAGGGGGTCCCGAACTGTGCGTCTAGGCCGGATGGTAACAGGAGGCAGGGGACACAATGTTTTACCCAGGTTCGGGCCCTCTTGATGGAGGTAAAACCCTACGTCCTGCTTGATTAATATTGATGATATGAGTAGTACAAGAGTAGATCTACCACGAGATCAGAGAGGCCAAACCCTAGAAGCTAGCCTATGGTATGATTGTTGTTCGTCCTACGGACTAAAACTCTCCGGTTTATATAGACACCGGAGAGGGCTAGGGTTACATAGAGTCGGTTACAATGGTAGGAGATCTACATATCCGTATCGCCAAGCTTGCCTTCCACGCCAAGGAAAGTCCCTTCCGGACACGGGACGAAGTCTTCAATCTTGTATCTTCATAGTCCAGGAGTCCGGCCGAAGGTATAGTCCGGCCATCCGGACCCCCCTAATCCAGGACTCCCTCAGTGGTCTTCCTCCCATAGAGGGAATTCTCTTTAATCAAGAGGACATAATGCGTCTATGATCCGTAGATCATGTTGCTTATAACAAAAAATTAAGAAAGAGGGTCCCTACCGATGTTTTAATTGATAAGATTTCTGAGCTTAATGATGATTTTGCTATACAAAACAATGGGTTGGGTTTCTCTCTTGGACACAAGATCATGAATTTTTGCCAAAAGAATGCTTATAATGATGAGTTGGTCGTACAATATGAAGGGCCAAAGGAGGAACCAATTCCTCAAGAGATCGAGCTTGGTGATTCTTACCCTATTAAATTTAGCACTTTTGATTACTTTTGCTTGCCACAAAGAAAACTTACTGCTGAACAAAGGGAGTATGAGATGAGTTTTCTAGATTTGCCCTAACATTATTATGATTACATCTATATCTATTCGTGTTTTATGCCTAGCTAAGGGCGTTAAACTATAGCGCTTATTGGGAGGCAACCCAACTTTATTTTTGTTCTTGCTTTTTAGGTCATGTTTTGCAATAAATAATTCATCTAGCCTTTGGTTAGATGTGGTTTTATGTTAGTGTTTGGGCCAAGTAAGACCTTTGTGATAGTTTATGGTGATAGTTGACTCGATCCTGCTGAAAAACAGAAACTTTTGCACCCAGGAGACTAGTTTTCATTTTTAACAGAAGCGCTATAAAATAATCATTATTTTTCTGCAGAGGATTAATAACCAAATTTCCTAGGTCTTCCTAATTCCTCGGGATTTTTGGAGTTCGAGAAGTATTCGAAATCTCCAGATTGCTACAGACTTTTTTGTTTTTGACAGATTCTGTTTTTCGCGTGTTGTTTGCTTATTTTGATGAATCTAGTGCTAGTATCGGGGGGTATGAACCATGGAAAAGTTGGAATATGGTATATATTACACCAATATAAATAAAGAATGAGTTCACAACAGTACCAAAAGTGGTAATTTATTTTCTTATACTAACGGAGCTTACGAGATTTTTTGTTGAAGTTTGTGTTGTGAAGTTTTCAACTTTTGGGTAAGGATTTGATGAACTATGGGATAAGGAGTGGCAAGAGACTAAGCTTGGGAATGCCCAAGGCACCCCAAGGTAATATTCAAGGATGCCAAAGAGCCTAAGCTTGGGGATGCCCCGGGAAGGCATCCCCTCTTTCGTCTTCATCTATCGGTAACTTTACTTGAGGCTATATTTTTATTCACCACATTATATGTGTTTTGCTTGGAGCGTCTTGTATGATTTGAGTCTTTGCTTTTTAGTTTGCCACAATCATCCTTGTTGTACACAACTTTTGAGAGAGACACACATGAATCGCGATTTATTAGAATACTCTATGTGCTTCCCTTATATCTTTTGAGCTAGGCAAAATTGCTCTAGTGCTTCACTTATATCTTTTTAGAGCACGGCATTGGTTTTGTTTTATAGAAATTGTTGAACTCTCATTCTTCACTTATATTATTTTCTATGTCTTGAAAAAAAGCATGGTAATTTTCTTTGGTTATAAAATTAGTCCTATTATGATAGGCATCCAAGAGGGATATAATAAAAACTTTCATATAAAGTGCATTGAATACTATGAGAAGTTTGATTCCTTACGATTGTTTTGAGATATGAAGATGGTGATAATAGAGTCATGCTAGTGAGTAGTTGTGAATTTGAGAAATACTTGTGTTAAAGTTTCTGAGTCCCATAGCATGCACGTATGGTGAACCATTATGTGATGAAGTCGGAGGATGATTTATTTATTGATTGTCTTCCTTATGAATGGCAGTCAGGGACGAGCGATGGTATTTTTCTACCAATCTATCCCCCTAGGAGCATGCGCGTAGTACTTTGTCTCAATGACTAATAGATTTTTGCAATAAGTATGTGAGTTCTTTATGACTAATGTTGAGCCCATGGATGATACGCACTCTCACCTTCCCGCCATTGCTAGCCTCTCTTGTACCGCGCAAGTTTCACTGGTACCATAAACCCACCATATACCTTCCTCAAAACAGCCACCATACCTACCTATTATGGCATTTCCATAGCCATTCCGAGATATATTGACATGCAACTTTTCACCGTTCCGTTTATATGACATGCTCCATCATTGTCATATTGCTTTGCATGATCATGTAGTTGACATCGTATTTGTGGAAAAGCCACCATTCCTAATTCTTTCATACATGTCACTCTTGAGTCATTGCACATCCCGGTACACCATCGGAGGCATTCACATAGAGTCATATTTTGTTCTAAGTATCGAGGTGTAATTCTTGAGTTGTAAGTAAATAAAAGTGCGATGATCTTCATTATTAGAGCATTGTACCATGTGAGGAGAGGATGATGGAGACTATGATTCCCCAACAAGTCAGGATGAGACTCCGGATGAAAAAAAGAGGCCAAAAAAATGAGAGAATGCCCAAATAAAAAAATGAGAGAAAAGAGAGAAGGGGCAATGTTACTATCCTTTTACCACACGTGTGCTTCAAATTAGCACCATGATCTTCATGATAGAGAGTCTCCTATGATATGACTTTCATATACTAATGGGAATTTTCATTATAGAACTTGGCTTGTATATTCCATTGATGGGCTTCCTCAAAATGCCCTAGGTCTTCGTGAGCAAGCGAGTTGGATGCACACCCACTTAGTTTTCATTTTGAGCTTTCATAAAGTTATAGCTCTAGTGCATCCGTTGCATGGCAATCCCTACTCACTCACATTAATATCTATCAATGGGCATCTCCATAGCCCGTTGATATGTCTAGTTGATGTGAGACTATCTCATTCTTTGTGTCTTCTCCACAACCACTGTCTATTCCACCTATAGTGCTATGTCTATGGCTCACACTCATGTATTGCGTGAAAGTTGAAATTTTTTGAGAACATCAAAAGTATGAAACAATTGCTTGGCTTGTCATCGGGCTGTGAATGATTTGAATATTTTGTGTGATGAAGATGGAGCATAGCCAGACTATATGATTTTGTAGGGATAAGCTTTCTTTGGCCATGTTATTTTGAGAAGACATAATTATTTTGTTACTATGCTTGAAGTATTATTGTTTTTATTTCAATAGTAAACTTTTCTTTTGAATCATACGGATCTGAACATCCATGCCACAATAAAGAGAATTACATGGATAAATATGTTAGGTAGAATTCCACATCAAAAATTCTGTTTTTATCATTTACCTACTCGAGGACGATCAGGAATTAAGCTTGGGATGCCTGATACGTCTCCAACGTATCTATAATTTTTTATTGTTCCATGCTATTACATTATCTGTTTTGGATGTTTTATATGCATTAATATGCTATTTTATATAATTTTTGGGACTAACATATTAACCTAGAGCCCAGTGCCAGTTTCTGTTTTTCCCTTGTTTTAGAGTTTCGGAGAAAAGGAATACCAAACAGAGTCCAAATGGAATGAAACTTTCGCGATGATTTTTCTTGGACCAGAAGACATCCAGAGGACTTGGAGTGCAAGACAGAGAAGCCACGAGGCGGCCACAAGGTTGGAGGGCGCGCCCAGGGGGGTAGGACACTCCCCCTCCCTTGTGGGCCCCTCGTGACTCCACCGACCTGTTTCTTCCGCCTATATATTCTCAAATACCCCAAAACCTTCCAGGGGAGCCACGAAACCACTTTTCCAGTGCCGCAACCTTCTGTCCCCGTGAGATCCCATCTAGGGGCCTTTTCTGGCATCGTGCCGGAGGGGTATTCGATCATCGAGGGCTTCTAGATCAACACCATTGCCTCTCCGATGAAGCATGAGTAGTGTACCACAGACCTACGGGTCCATAGCTAGTAGCTAGATGGCTTCTTCTCTCTATTTGATTCTCAATACAAAGTTCTCCTTGATGTTCTTGGAGATCTATTCGATGTAGTACTTTTTTGTGGTGTGTTTGCCAAGATCCGATGAATTGTGGATTTATGATCAACTTATCTATGAATATTATTTGAATCTCCTCTGAATTCTTATATGCGTGATTCGATATCTTTGCAAGTCTCTTCGAACTATCGATTTGGTTTGGCCAACTAGATTGGTTCTTCTTGCAATGGGAGAAGTGCTTAGCTTTGGGTTCAATCTTGCGGTGCTCGATCCTAGTGACAGAAGGGGAACCGACACGTATTGTATTGTTGCCATCGAGGATAACAAGATGGGGCTTTCATCGTATTGCTTGAGTTAATCCCGCTACATCATGTCATCTTACTTAATGTGTTACTCTATTCTTATGAACTTAATACTCTAGATGCAGGCAGGAGTCGATCGATGTGTGGAGTAATAGTAGTAGATGCAAAATCATTTCGATCTACTTGACACAGACGTGATGCCTATATTCATGACCATTGCCTTAGATATCATCATAACTTTGCGCTTTTCTATCAATTGCTCGATAGTAATTTGTTCAGCCACCGTAATATTTTCTATCTTGAGAGAAGCCTCTAGTGAAAACAATGGCCTAAGTTTCCGATCTAAAATTTTAGTTTCCTATTTACTTTCTTTGCAATCTTTTACTTTCCATTCCATAAACCAAAAATACCAAAAATATTACTTTACCGTTTATCCATCTATATCATATCTCACTTTGCAGATAACCATGAAGGGATTGACAACCCCTTTGTCATGTTGGGTGCAAGTTGGCGTTCATTTGTGCAGGTATTCGGTGGCTTGTTGTGTTGTCTCCTACTAGATTTATACCTTGGTTCTCAAAAGCTAAGGGAAATACTTACTCTACTTTGCTGCATCACCCTTTGCTCTTCAAGGGAAAAACCAACGCAAGCTCAAAAGGTAGCAAAACCATAATCACAAACCCAAAATAAGAATGGAGAGGGATTTATAGGATCAGTCTGGGGGTTGCAAGACCGGGCCTTGGCCAGAATCAACACCATTTATGCGCTCACCTTTCCTTCTTTGGGAGAGAAGAACAATGGCAGAAGCAGGTGCTACTTCTTGAGCTTGCGTTGGTTTTTCCCTTGAAGAGGAAAGGGTGATGCGGCAAAGTAGAGTAAGTATTTCCCTCAGCTTTTGAGAACCATGGTATCTATCTAGTAGGAGACAACGCTCAAGTCACCGAATACCTGCACAAACAAACACCAACTTGCACCCGACGCGATAAGGGATTGTCAATCCCTTCACGATTATTTTCAAAGTGAGATCTGATAGAGATGGATAATCGGTAAAGTAATATTTTTGGTATTTTTGGTTTATGGAATGGAAAGTAAAAGATTGCAAAGAAAGTAAATAGGAAACTAGAATTGTAGATCGGAAACTTATATGATAGAAAATAGACCCGGGGGACATAGGTTTCACTAGAGGCTTCTCTCAAGATATAAAATATTACGGTGGGTGAACAAATTACTGCCGAGCAATTGATAGAAAAGCGCACAATTATGACGATATCTAAGGCAATGATCATGGATACAGGCATCACGTCCGTGTCAAGTAGACCGACTCCTGCCTGCATCTACTACTATTACTCCACACATCGGCCACTATCCAGCATGCATCTAGAGTATTAAGTTCATCAGAACAGAGTAACGCTTTAAGCAAGATGACATGATGTAGAGGAATTAACTCAAGCAATATGACAAAAAACCCATCTTGTTATCCTCGATGGCAACAATACAATACGTGTTGGTTCCCCTTCTATCACTGGTATCAAGCACTACAAGATTGAACCCAAGGCTAAGCACTTCTCCCATTGCAAGAAAAACCAATCTAGTTGGCCAAACCAAATTGATAGTTCGAAGACATTTGCAAAGATATCAAATCATGCATATAAGAATTCAGAGAAGATTCAAATGATATTCATAGATAAGTTGATCAAAAATCCACAATTCATTGGATCTCGGCAAACACACCGCAAAAGAGTATTACATCAGATAGATCTCCAAGAACATCGAGGAGAACATGGTATTGAGAATCAAAGAGAGACAAGAAGCCATCTAACTACTAGCTATGGACCCGTAGGTCTAAGGTAAACTACTCACGCTTCATCGGAGAGTCAATGGTGTTGATGTAGATGCCCTCTGTGAATCCCCCTCGGGAAGGACGTCGGAAAAGGCCCCTAGATGGGATCTCACGGGTATAGAAGGTTGCGGTGGTGGAAAAGTGTTTTCTTGGCTCTCGTGGTAGGTTTTGGAATATTTGAGAATATATAGGTGGAAGTAATAGGTCGGTGGAGTCACGAGAGGCCCACAAGGGTGGGGGCGCCCTACCCCCTGGGCACGCCCTCAGTCATTGTGGATGCCTCGTGGCTTCCCTGACATGCACTCCAAGTCCTCTGGATGTCTTCTGGTCTAAGAAAAATCATCACGAAAGTTTCATTCCATTTGGACTCCATTTGGTATTCCTTTTGTGCGGCACTCTGAAACAAGGAAAAACAAAAAACTGGCACTGGGCTCTAGATTAATAGGTTAGTCCCAAAAATAATATAAAATAGTATAATAATGCATATAAAACATCCAAAACAGATAATATAATATCATGGAACAATAAAAAATTATATACATTGGAGATGTATCAAGCATCCCCAAGCATAATTCCCGCTCGTCCTCGAGTAGGTAAATGATAAAAATAGAATTTTTGATGTGGAATGCTACCTAACATATTTATCCCTGTAATTTTCTCGATTGTGGCATGAATGTTTAGATCCGTATGATTCAAAACAAAATTTTTATATTGACATAAAAACAATAATACTTCAAGCATACTAACAAGGTAATTATGTCTTCTCAAAATAACATGGCCAAAGAAAGCTTATCCCTACAAAATAATATAGTCTGGCTATGCTCCATCTTCGTCACACAAAATATTTAAATCATGGACAACCCCGATGACAAGCCAAGCAATTGTTTTATACTTTTGATGTTCTCAAACTTTTTCAACTTTCACGCAATACATGAGCGTGAGCCATGGACATAACACTATAGGTGGAATAGACGGTGGTTGTGGAGAAGACAAAAAGAAGGAGATAGTCTCACATTAACTAGGCGTATCAACGGGCTATGGAGATGCCCATCAATAGATATCAATGTGAGTGAGTAGGGATTGCCATGCAACAGATGCACTAGAGCTATAAGTTTATGAAAGCTCAACGGGAAACTAAGTCGGTGTGCATCCAACTCGCTTGCTCGGAAAGACCTAGGGCAATTTGAGGAAGCCCATCATTGGAATATACAAGCCAAGTTCCATAATGAAAAATAAATTCCCACTAGTATATGAAAGTGACAACATTGGAGACTCTCTATCATGAAGATCATGGTGCTACTTTGAAGCACAAGTGTGGTAAAAGGATAGTAGCATTGCCCCTTCTCTCTTTTGTCTCATTTTTCTATTTGGGCCTTCTCTCATTTTTTGGCCTCTTTCTTTTTTTTCCGGACTCTCATCCCGACGTGTGGGGGAATCATCGTGTCTACCATCCTTTCCTCACATGGGACAATGCTCTAATAATGTAGATCATCACACTTTTATTTACTTACAACTCGATACTTCGAACAAAATATGACTCTATGTGGATGCCTCTAGCGGTGTACCAGTATGTGCACTGAATCAAGAGTGACATGTATGAAAGAATTATGAATGGTGGCTTTGCCACAAATACGATGTCAACTACATGATTATGCATAGCAATATGACAATGATGGAGCGTGTCATAATAAGCAGAATGGTGGAAAGTTGCATGGCAATATATCTCGGAATGGCTATGGAAATGCCATAATAGGTAGGTATGGTGGATGTTTTGAGGAAGGTATATGGTGGGTGTATGTTACCAGCGAAAGTTGTGCGGCACAAGAGAGGCTAGCAATGGTGGAAGGGTGGGAGTGCGTATAATCAATGGACTCAACATTAGTCATAAAGAACTCATATACTTATTGCAAAAATCTATTAGTTATCGAAACGAAGTACTACGCGCATGCTCATAGGGGGATAGATTGGTAGGAAAATACCATCGCTTGTCCCCACCGCCACTCATAAGGAAGACAGTCAATAAATAAATCATGCTCCTATTTCATCACATAATGGTTCACCATACGTGCATGCTACGGGAATCAAAAACTTTAACACAAGTATTTCTAAAATTCACAATTACTCACTAGCATTACTCTAATATCACCATCTTCATATCTCAAAACAATCATAAGGAATCAAACTTCTCATAGTATTCAATGCACTTTATACGAAAGTTTTTATTATATCTGTCTTGGATGCCTAACATATTAGGACTAAATTTATAACCAAAGCAAATTACCATGCTCTTTAGAGACTCTCAAAATAATATAAGTTAAGCACGAGAGTTCATAATTTCTATAAAATAAAACCACCGCCGTGCTCTAAAAGATATAAGTGAAGCACATAGAGCAATGTTGCCTAGCTCAAAAGATATAAGTGAAGCACAAAGAGTATTCTAATAAATCACGATTCAACCATGTCTCTCTCAGAAGGTGTGTACACCAAGGATTATTGTGGCAAAATAAAAGTCAAAGACTCAAATTATACAAGATGCTCCAAGAAAAACACATATCATGTGGTGAATAAAAATATAGCCTCAAGTAAAGTTACCAATAGACGAAGACGAAAGAGGGAATGCCTTCCGAGGCATCCCCAAGCTTAGGCTCTTCGTATCCTTGAATATTACCTTGGTGTTCCTTGGGAATCCCCAGGCTTATGATCTTGCCACTCCTTATTCCATAGTCCATCAAATCCTTACCCAAAACTTGAAAACTTCACAACACAAAACTCGACAGAATATCTCGTAAGCTCCGTTAGTATAAGAAAATAAATCACCACTTTTGGTACTGTTGTGAACTCATTCTTTATTTAAATTGGTGTAATATCTACTATTTTAAAACTTTTCCATGGTTCATACCCCCCGATACAAGCCATAGATTCATCAAAATAAGCAAATAACACATAGAAAACAGAATCTGTCAAAAACAGATCAGTCTGTAGCAATCTGGAGATTTCGAATACTTGTGTAACTCCAAAAATTCTGAAACACTAGGAAAACCTAAGTAATTTGTTTATTAATCTTCTGCAAAAATAATCAGTATTTTATCACGCTCCTTCTAATAACGAGAATTGTTTTCCTGAGCGCAAAAGTTTCTGTTTTTCAGCAAGATCAAATAAACTATTACCGTAAGTTGTCCCAAAGGTCTTAGTTGGCACAAACACTAATTAAAACATAAAACCACATCTAACCAGAGGCTAGATGAAATATTTATTGCAAAACAGAAACTAAAAGGCAAAAACAAAAATAAAATTGGGTTGCCTCCCAACAAGCGCTATTGGTTAACGCCCTTACCTAGGCATAAAACACGAATAAATCTAAGTATTATCATCTTTGGTATGCAATCCATAAGTGGCTCTCATAATAAATTCATAAGGCAATTTAATTTTATTTCTTGGAAAGTGTTCCATGCCTTTCCTTAACGGAAATTTAAATCTAATGTTTCCTTCCTTCATATCAATAATTGCACCAATCGGTCTAAGGAAAGGTCTACCAAAAATAATAGGACATGGAGGATTGCAATATATATCGAGAACAATGAAATCTATGGGCACATAATTCCTATTTGCAACAATAATAACATCATTAATTCTTCCCATAGGTTTCTTAATAGTGGAATCCGCAAGATGCAAATTTAAAGAACAATCATCAAATTCACGGAAACCTAACACATCACAAAGAGTTTTTGCAATCGTGGAAACACTAGCACCCAAATCACACAAAGCATGGCATTCATAATGTTTAATCTTAATCTTAATAGTAGGTTCCCACTCATCATAAAGTTTTCTAGGGATAGAAACTTCCAATTCAAGCTTTTCTTCAAAATATTTCATCATAGCATCAACAATATGTTTTGTAAAAGCTTTGTTTTGATTATAAGCATGAGGGGAATTCAGCATGGATTGCAACAAGGAAATACAATCCCTTAAAGAACAATTATCATAATTAAATTCCTTGAAATCCAAAAGAGTGGGTTCATTGCTACTTAATGTTTTCACCTCCCCAATCCCACTTTTATCAATTTTTGCATCAAGATCTAAAAACTCTGAATCATTGGGACGCCTTTTAACTGAAGTTGACTCATATCTAGTCCCATATTTATCAAGATTTATATTGAGTAAAAAAGATTCAATAGGAGTCACATCAATCACCTTAAGATCTTCAACATTATTTTCACGGAAACTAGAAGAACACGCTTTTATAAACCAATCTTTCTTTGCACGCATCTTAGCGGTTCTTTCTTTACACTAATCAATGGAAATTCTCATAGCTTTGAGAGACTCATTGATATCCTGCTTGGGTGGAATAGATCTAAGTTTCAAGGAGTCAACATCAAGAGAAATTCTATCCACGTTCCTAGCCAAATCATCAATCTTAAGCAATTTTTCTTCAATCAAAGCATTGAAATTCTATTGCGAACTCATAAATTCTTTAACACTATTATCAAATTCAGAGGGCATCTTATCATAGTTTCCATAAGAATTGCTGTAGGAATTACTAGGAAACGACCTAGTATTAAAATTACCTCTATACGTGTTATTACCAAAATTGTCCCTACCAACAAAATTTACATCCATAGATTCATTATTATTCTCAATCAAAGTAGACAAAGCATATCATTACGATCAGTATGAGAACTCTTGCTAGAAAATAATTTCATAAGCTGATCCATCTTTCCACTCAAAACATTAATCTCTTCAATTGCATGTACTTTTTTTACTAGTGGAAGATCTTTCGGTATGCCATTGAGAATAATTAACCATAATATTATCTAGGAGTTTAGTAGCTTCTCCTAAAGTAATTTCCATAAAAATACCTGCCGCGGCTGAACCTAAAAGATTTCTAGAAGCAAAATTCAATCTGGCATAATTTTTTGTATAGCCATTCATAAATTGAAACCATGAGTAGGGCAATTTCGTATCATCAATTTCACCCTCTCCCATGATTGTGCAACATGTTCATGATCAAGTTTCTTAAAATTCGTAATTTCGTTCCTAAGGGAGATGATCGTAGCGCGAGGAAAATACTTGGAAATAACAACATATTTATACTTATTCCATCAATCAATCCTATTTTTAGGCAAATATGAAAACCAAGTTTTAGCACGACCTTGAAGTGAGAACAGAAATTGCTTCAATTTAACAATATCATTATCCACATCTTTTTTCTTTTGCATATCACACAAATCAACGAAATTATTAAGATGGGATGCTGCATCTTCATTGGGAAGGCCGGAAACTTGATCTTTCATAACAAGATTCAGCAAAGCAGTATTAATTTCACAAGATTCCGCATTAGTAGCGGGAGCAATCGGAGTACTAATAAAATCATTGTTGTTGGTATTGGAAAAGTCACACAATTTGGTATTATCTTGAGCCATCGTGACAAAGCAAGCAATCCAACAAATGAGCACACAAAAAGCAAGCGGAGAAGACGGACGGAAGAGGGGGGAAGATAAGGCAAATATTTTCAAAAATCGTTTTAGAAGTTGGGGAGAGGAAAACGAGAGGCGAATGGCAAATAATTTAATGCGAGAGATGAGAGTTTATGATGGGTACTTGGTATGTCTTGGCTTGGCGTAGATCTCCCCGGCAACGGCGCCAGAAATTCTTCCTGCTACTTCTTGAGCTTGCGTTGGTTTTTCCCTTGAAGAGGAAAGGATGATGCAGCAAAGTAGAGTAAGTATTTCCCTCGGCTTTTGAGAACCAAGGTATCAATCCAGTAGGAGACAACACTCAAGTCACCGAATACCTGCACAAACAAACACCAACTTGCACCCAATGAGATAAGGGGTTGTCAATCCCTTCATGGTTATTTGCAAAGTGAGATCTGATAGAGATGGATAATCGGTAAGTAATATTTTTGGTATTTTATGTTTATGGAACGGAAAGTAAAAGATTGCAAAGAAAGTAAATAGGAAACTAGAATTGTAAATTGGAAACTTATATGATGGAAAATAGACCCGGGGGCCATAGGTTTCACTAGAAGCTTCTCTCAAGATAGAAAATATTATGGTGGGTGAACAAATTACTGTCGAGCAATTGATATAAAAGCGAATAATTATGATGATATCTAAGGCAATGATCATGAATATAGGCATCACGTCAGTGTCAAGTAGACCGACTCCTGCCTGCATCTACTACTATTACTCCACACATCGACCGCTATCCGGCATGCATCTAGTGTATTAAGTTCATAAGAACAGAGTAACGCTTTAAGCAAGATGACATGATGTAGAGGAATTAGCTCAAGAAATATGATGACAACCCCATCTTGTTATCCTCGATGGCAACAAGATAATACGTGTCGGTTCCCCTTCTGTCACTAGGACCGAGCACCGCAAGATTGAACCCAAGGCTAAGCACTTCTCCCATTGCAAGGAAAACCAATCTAGTTGGCCAAACCAAATCGATAGTTCAAAGAGCATTGCAAAGATATCAAATCATGCATATAAGAATTAAGAGAAGATTCAAACAATATTCATAGATAAGGTGATCATAAATCCACAATTCATCGGATCTCGGCAAACACACCACAAAAGAGTACTACATCGGATAGATCTCCAAGAACATCGAGGAGAACATGGTATTGAGAACCAAAGAGAGAGAAGAAGCCATCTAGCTACTAGCTATGGACCTGTAGGCTGAGGTAAACTACTCACGCTTCATTAGAGAGGCAATGGTGTTGATGTAGAAGCCCTCCGTGATCGATTCCCCCTCCGGCAGATTGCCAGAAAAGGCCCCTAGATGGGATCTCATGGGTATAGAAGGTTGCGGCAGTGGATAAGTGTTTTCGTGGCTCTCTTGGTAGGTTTTGGAATATTTGAGAATATATAGGCGAAGGAAATAGGTCAGTGGAGTCACGAGGGGCCCACAAGGGTGGGGGGCATGCCCTACCCCCCTGGGCGCACCCTCCATCCTTGTGGATGCCATGTGTCTTCCCTGGCGTGCACTCCAAGTCCTCTGGATGTCTTCTGGTCCAAGAAAAATCGTCGCGAAAGTTTCATTCCATTTGGACTCCGTTAGTTATTCCTTTTCTGCGAAACTCTAAAACAAGGAAAAACAGAAAACTGGTACTGGGCTCTAGGTTAATAGGCTAGTCCCAGAAAATTATATAAAATAGCATAATAATGCATATAAAACATCCAAAACAGATAATATAATAGCATGGAACAATAAAAAATTATAGATACGTGGGAGACGTATCAGGTCAGGGTTTTCTTGAAGAAATGAGGAACAAGATGAGGGAGAAGCAAGTTGGGGTTTTCTTCAAGGGAGGAAGCTGAGGGAGAAGAATGAAATGATGGTTGCTTCGTCCATCCAACTTACTGCTGGAAAGGTGGGGGTTTTGTGATTTGATGGCTCATTGGGCATTACTGTGGCGCTTCGATCGAGGTAGTCTACCATGCAGTTGGGCACTCTAGTATGGAGTAATTTAGTGCATGGTTAGTGGACCCCGATGCTGGCTGTCCCACACGTCGGCGAAAGTGAGTAGCAAGGTTCCCAACGACCGTCGAGGAGGATCCGCACGGTAGAGCGTATCCATTGTTTCTGAAGAAAAAATGATTACAGCAAGCGTTTCCACTCTTACGACAGAGGAGTTCGAAACACGGCAGCCACTTGAACTTACACAGTGCTCCTACTACTAGGAATGTGCAGTGGTTCATATGTCAGTACTACATAATCTTATTGCTAGTGTAGTAAGATATGACGATAACAAATGATGTTGTGCGCATGTCAACTATATGAACAGTAATGTAACATAGTACCCCTTTTTTGACTGTCCGGTCAAGAATGAACGGTGAGATCAATGTTAACAGAACTAGGTCTACAGCGCACGGAGAGTATGGTGCTACAATACTCCATGGAACATGAACCATATGAAGCACAAGTTAGTGTTAGGCAGGGTGTATGAAGGGTGCATGGGATGGGAGCAAAAGTTCCCTTCTCAACCCACTTTTGGGTGTTTGGCAGAGTGCATGAAGGGTGCATGAGTCCACACTAGTAGGTTAACACAAATACACTAGGAGCATGCATGAAGAGGGGTGCTGAGATGAGCATGCACGAAGAGTGAACAACTATATTGAGATGATAATGCAACCAAACACACCCACACGCTTTGTGCTACAGTGACTGATCTGCACTGTCTAAGTTTGATCCAACGGTCATGTTGCGCCAAGACATGGACATGCCCATGCAGAGGATGCCTAAACACCACCGAAGTCCCTCTGCTTCTCGAGGCGCATGACGTTGGTGATGCAGGGTGCCACCACCCGCAGAGCCCGCTCCCGGTCGACGGGAGCCACCTCGTCAAAGACGGCGTCCAATGGCACGAATGGATTCTGCTACCTCTTGACCATGCGTTGGTTTTCCCTTGAACAGGAAAGGGTGATGCAGTAAAGTAGCGTAAGTATTTCCCTCAGTTTTGAGAACCAAGGTGTCAATACAGTAGGAGACAATGCACAAGTCACCTAGTACCTCCACAAACAATCAAGAACCTTGCAACCAACGTGATAAAGGGGTTGTCAATGCCTTCATGGTCACTCACAAAAGTGAGATCTAATAGATATAGTAAAGTAAATATTTTTGGTATTTTTGTTGTATAGATTGGAAAGTAAAGATTGCAAAATAGTAAACAAGATGCGATGTAAATAAAACAGATGTAAAATAGGAAAGAGACATGGGGGCCATAGGTTTCACTAGTGGCTTCTCTCAAGATAGCATGTATTACGATGGGTGAACAAATTACCGCCGAGCAATTGATAGAAAAGCGCATAGTTATGAAGATATCTAAGGCAATGATCATGAATATAGGCATCAGGTCCGAGTCAAGTAGACATAAACGATTCTGCATCTACTACTATTACTTCACACATCGACCGCTATCCAGCATGCATCTAGAGTATTAAGTTCATAAGAATGGAGTAACACATTAAGCAAGATGACATGATGTAGAGGGATAAACTCAAGCAATATGATATAAACCCCATCTTTTTATCCTCGATGGCAACAATGCAATACGTGCCTTGCTGCCCCTACTGTCACTGGGAAAGGACACTGCAAGATTGAACCCAAAGCTAAGCACTTCTCCCATTGCAACAAAGATCAATCTAGTAGGCTAAACTAAATCGATAATTTGAAGAGACTTGCAAAGATATCAAATCATGCATATAAGAATTCAAAGAAGATACAAATAATATTGATAGATAATCTTGTTCATAAATCCACAATTCATCGGATCTCGGCAAACACACCGCAAAAGAGTATTACATCAAATAGATCTCCAAGAACATCGAGGAGAACTTTGTGTTGAAAATCAAAGAGAGAGAAGAAGCCATCTAGCTAATAACTATGGACCCGAAGTGTTGAGGAACGTAGTAATTTCAAAAAAATTCCTACGGACACGCAAGATCATGGTGATGCATAGCAACGAGAGGGGAGAGTGTTGTCTATGTACCCTCGTAGACCGAAAGTGGAAGCGTTAGCACAACACGGTTGATGTAGTCGTACGTCTTCACGGCCCGACCGATCAAGCACTAAAACTATGGCACCTCCGAGTTCTAGCACACATTCACCTCGATGACGATCCCCGGACTCCGATCCAGCAGAATGTCGGGGAAGAGTTCCGTCAGCACGACGGCGTGGTTATGATCTTGATGTTCTACCGTCGCAGGGCTTCGCCTAAGCACCGCTACAATATTATCGAGGATTATGGTGGAAGGGGGCACCGCACACGGGTAAGAGATCAATGATCAATTGTTGTGTCTTTGGGGTGCCCCCTGCACCCGTATATAAAGGAGCAAGGGAGGAGGAGGCCAGCCCTAGGAGGGCGCGCGCCAAGTGTGGAGTCCTACTAGGACTCCCTAGTCCTAGTAGGATTCCACCTCCCATATGGAATAGGAAAAGAGGAAGGGAAAAGGAGAAGGAAGGAAGGGGGCACCCCCCCTTCCCTAGTCCAATTCGGACCAGACCAAGGGGAGGGGTGCGGCCACCCTTGAGGCCCTTTTCCTTCTTTCCTGTATGGCCCAATAAGGCCCAATACGTATTCCCGTAACTCTTCGGTATTCCGAAAAATACCCGAATCAATCGGAACCTTTCCGATGTCCGAATATAGTCGTCCAATATATCAATCTTTACGTCTCAACCATTTCGAGACTCCTCGTCATGTCCTCGATCTCATCCGGGACTCTGAACTCCTTCGGTACATCAAAACTCATGAACTCATAATATAACTGTCATCGAAACCTTAAGCGTGCGGACCCTACGGTTCGAGAACAATGTAGACATGACCGAGACACGTCTCCGGTTAATAACCAATAGCGGAACCTGGATGCTCATATTGGCTCCCATATATTCTACGAAGATCTTTATCGGCCAGACCGCATAACAACATGCGTTGTTCCCTTTGTCATCGGTATGTTACTTGCCCGAGATTCGATCGTCGGTATCTCAATACCTAGTTCAATCTCGTTACCGGCAAGTCTCTTTACTCATTCCGTAATACATCATCCTGCATCTAACTCATTAGTTGCAATGCTTGCAAGTCTTAAGTGATGTGCATTACCGAGAGGGCCCAGAGATACCTCTCCGACAATCAGAGTGACAAATCCTAATCTCGAAATACGCCAACCCAACAAGTACCTTCAGAGACACCTGTAGAGCACCTTTATAATCACCCAGTTACGTTGTGACGTTTAGTGGCACACAAAGTGTTCCTTCATTAAATGGGAGTTGCATAATCTCATAGTCATAGGAACATGTATAAGTCATGAAGAAAGCAATAGCAACAAACTAAATGATCAAGTGCTATGCTAATAGAATGGGTCAAGTCAATCACATCATTCTCCTAATGATGTGATTCCGTTAATCAAATGACAACTCATGTCTATGGTTAGGAAACATAACCATCTTTGATCAACGAGCTAGTCAAGTAGAGGCATACTAGTGACACTCTGTTTGTCTATGTATTCGCACATGTATTATGTTTCCGGTTAATACAATTCTAGCATGAATAATAAACATTTATCATGATATAAGGAAATAAATAATAACTTTATTATTGCCTCTAGGGCATATTTCCTTCAGTCTCCCACTTGCACTAGAGTCAATAATCTAGTTCACATCGCCATGTGATTTAACATCAATAGTTCACATCACCATGTGATTAACACCCATAGTTCACATCGACATGTGAACAACACCCAAAGGGTTTACTAGATTCAATAATCTCGTTCACATCGCTATGTGATTAACACCCAAAGAGTACTGATGTGTGATCATGTTTTGCTTGTGAGAGAAGTTTAGTCAACGAGTCTGCCACATTCAAATCCGTAAGTATTTTGCAAATTTCTATGTCAACAATGCTCTGAATGGAGCTACTCTAGCTAATTTCTCCCACTTTCAATATGTATCCAGATTGAGACTTGGAGTCATCTAGATGAGTGTCAAAACTTGCATCGACGTAACCCTTTACGACGAACCTTTTGTCACCTCCATAATCGAGAAACATATACTTATTCCACTAAGGATAATTTTGACCAATGTCTAGTGATCTACTCCTAGATCACTATTGTACTCCCTTGCCAAACTCAGGGCAGGGTATACAATAGGTCTGGTACACAGCATGGCATACTTTATAGAACCTATGGCTGAGGCATAGGGAATGACTTTCATTCTCTCTCTATCTTCTGTCGTGGTCGGGTTTTGAGTCTTACTCAACTTCACACCTTTGTAACACAGGCAAGAACTTCTTCTTTGACTGTTCCATTTTGAACTACTTCAAAATCTTGTCAAGGTATGTACTCATTGAAAAACTTATCAAGCATCTTGATCTATCTCTATAGATCTTGATGCTCAAGATGTAAGCAGCTTCACCGAGGTCTTTCTTTGAAAAACTCCTTTCAAACATTCCTTTATGCTTTGCAGAATAATTCTACATTATCTCCGATCAACAATATGTCTTTCACATATACTTATCAGAAATGCTGTAGTGCTCCGCAAGTTTGTATAAAACTATATGATTTGATCAACTTATCAAAGCGTATATTCCAACTCCGAGATGCTTGCACCAGTCCATAGATGGATCACTGGAGCTTGCATATTTTGTTAGTACCTTCAGGATTGACAAAACCTTCTGGTTGCATCATATACAACTCTTCTTTAATAAATCCATTAAGGAATGCAGTTTTGTTTATCCATTTGCCAGATTTCATAAAATGTGGCAATTGCTAACGTGATTCGGACAGACTTAAGCATAGATACGAGTGAGAAACTCTCATCGTAGTCAACACCTTGAACTTGTCGAAAACCTTTTTGCGACAATTCTAGCTTTGTAGATAGTAACACTACTATCAGAGTCCGTCTTCCTCTTGAAGATCCTTTTAATCTCAATGGCTCGCCGATCATTGGGCAAGTCAATCAAAGTCCATACTTTGTTCTCATACATGGATCTCATCTCAGATTTCATGGCCTCAAGCCATTTTGCGGAATCTGGGCTCATCATCGATTCCTCATAGTTCGTAGGCTCGTCATGGTCAAGTAACATGACCTCCAGAACAGGATTACCACTCTGGTGCGGATCTCACTCTGGTTTACCTACGAGGTTCGGTAGTAACTTGATCTGAAGTTACATGATCATCATCATTAGCTTCCTCACTAATCGTTGTAGTAGTCACATGAACAGATTTCTGTGATGAACTACTTTCCAATAAGGGAGCAGGTACAGTTACCTCATCAAGTTCTACTTTCCTCCCACTCACTTCTTCCGAGAGAAACTCCTTTTCTAGAAAGGATCCATTCAAAACAATGAATATATTGCCTTCGAATCTGTGATAGAAGGTGTACCCAACATTTTCTTTTGGGTATCCTATGAAGACGCACTTCTCCGATTTGGGTTAGAGCTTATCAGGTTGAAACTTTTTCACATAAGCATTGCAACCTCAAACTTTAAGAAACGACGGCTTAGGTTTCTTGCCAAACCATAGTTCATACGGTGTCGTCTCAACGGATTTGGATGGTGCCCTATTTAACGTGAATACAGTTGTCTCTAATGCATAACCCCAAAACGATAGTGGTAGATCGGTAAGAGACATCATAGATCGCACCATATCTAATAAAGTACGGTTATGACGTTCAGACACACCATTATGCTGTGCTGTTCCAGGTGGCGTGAGTAGTGAAACTATTTCACATTGTTTTTAACTGAAGGCCAAACTCGTAACTCAAATATGTTACTTCTGCGATCATATCGTAGAAACTTTCATTTTTGTTACGATGATTCTCCACTTCACTCTGAAATTCTTTGAACTTTTCAAATGTTTCAGACTTGTGTTTCATCAAGTAGATATACTCATATCTGCTCAAATCATCTGTGAAGATCAGAAAATAATGATACCTGCCACGAGCCTCAATATTCATCAGACCACATACATTAGTATGTATCATTTCCAACAAATCTGTTGCTCGCTCCATTGTTCTGGAAAACGGAGTCTTCGTCATCTTGCCCATGAGGCATGGTTCGCAAGCATCACCTGATTCATAATCAAGTGATTCCAAAAGCCCATCAGCATGGATTTTCTTCATGCGCTTTACACCAATATGACCTAAATGGCAGTGCCACAAATAAATTGCACCATCATTATTAACTTTGCATCTTTTGGTTTCAATATTATGAATATGTGTATCACTACGATCGAGATCCAACAAACCATTTTCATTGGGTGTGTAACCATATAAGGTTTTATTCATGTAAACAGAACAACAATTTATTCTCTTACTTAAATGAATAACCGTATTGCAATAAACATGATCAAATCATATTCATGCTCAACGCAAACACCAAATAACACTTATTTAGGTTCAACACTAATCCCAAAAGTATAGGGAGTGTGCGATGATGATCATATCAATCTTGGAACCACTTCCAACACACATCGTCACTTCACCCTTAACTAGTCTATGTTCATTATGCAACTCCCGTTTCGAGTTACTACTCTTAGCAACTGAACCAGTATCAAATACCGAGGGGTTGCTACGAACACTAGTAAAATACACATCAATAATCTGTATATCAAATATACCTTTGTTCACTTTGCCATCCTTCTTATCCACCAAATACTTGGGACAGTTCCGCTTCTAGTGACCAGTTCCTTTGCAGTAGAAGCACTTAGTCTCATGCTTAGGACAAGACTTGGGCTTCTTCACTTGAGCAGCAACTTGCTTGCCGTTCTTCTTGAAGTTCCCCTTCTTCCCTTTGCCCTTTTCTTGAAACTAGTGGTCTTGTCTACCATCAACACTTGATATTTTTCTTGATTTCTACCTTCGTCGATTTCAGTATTACGAAGAGCTTGGGAATCGTTTCTGTTATCCCGTGCATATCATAGTTCATCACGAAGTTCTACTAACTTGGTGATGGTGACTAGAGAATTCTGTCAATCACTATTTTATCTGGAAGATTAACTCCCACTTGATTCAAGTGATTGTAGTACCCAAACAATCTGAGCATATGCTCACTGCTTGAGCTATTATCCTCCATCTTTTAGCTATAGAACTTGTTGGAGACTTCATATCTCTCAACTCGGGTATTTGCTTGAAATATTAACTTCATCTCCTGGAACATCTCATATGGTCCATGACGTTCAAAACGTCTTTGAAGTCCCAATTCTAAGCCGTTTAAGCATGGTGCACTAAACTATCAAGTAGTCATCATATTGAGCTAGCCAAATTTTCATAACATCTGCATCTACTCCTGCAATAGGTTTGTCACCTAGCGGTGCATCAAAGACATAATTCTTCTATGCAGCAATGAGGATAAACCTCAGATCACGGATCCAATCCGCATCATTGCTACTAACATCTTTCAACTTAGTTTTCTCTAGGAACATATCAAAAATAAAACAGGGTAGCTAAACGCGAGCTATTGATCTACAACATAGATATGCTAATACTACCAGGACTAAGTTCATGATAAATTAAAGTTCAATTAATCATATTACTTAAGAACTCCCACTTAGATAGACATCCCTCTAATCCTCTAAGTGATCACGTGATCCAAATCAACTAAACCATGTCCGATCATCACGTGAGATGGAGTAGTTTCAATGGTGAACATCACTATGTTGATCATATCTACTATATGATTCACGCTCGACCTTTCGGTCTCCGTGTTCCGAGGCCATATCTGTTATATGCTAGGCTCGTCAAGTTTAACCTGAGTATTCCGCGTGAGCAATTGTTTTGCACCCGTTGTATTTGAACGTAGAGCCTATCACACCTGATCATCACGTGGTGTCTCAGCACGAAGAACTTTTGCAATGGTGCATACTCAGGGAGAACACTTATACTTTGATAATTTAGTGAGGGATCATCTTATAATGCTACCGTCAATCAAAGCAAGATAAGATGCATAAAAGATAAACATCACATGCAATCAATATAAGTGATATGATATCGCCATCATCATCTTGTACTTGTCATCTCCATCTCCGAAGTACCGTCATGATCACCATCGTCACCGGCGTGACACCTTGATATCCATATTAGCATCGCTGTCGTCTCACCAATCTTATACTTCCACGACTATCGCTCCCGCTTAGTGATAAAGTAAATCATTACAGCGTGATTGCATTGCATACAATAAAGCGACAACCACATGGCTCCTGCCAGTTGCCGATAACTCGGTTACAAAACATGATCATCTCATACAGTAAAATTTAGCATCATGTCTTGACCATATCACATCACAACATGCCCTGCAAAAACAAGTTAGACGTCCTCTACTTTGTTGTTGCAAGTTTTACGTGGCTACTACGGGCTTAGCAAGAACCGTTCTTACCTACGCATCAAAACCACAACGACAGTTTGTCAAGTTGGTGTTGTTTTAACCTTCGCAAGGACCGGGCGTAGCCACAGTTGGTTCAACTAAAGTTGGAGAAACTGACACCCGCCAGCCACCTGTGTGCAAAGCACGTCGGTAGAACCAGTCTCGCGTAAGCGTACGCGTAATGTCGGTCCGGGCCGTTTCATCCAACAATACCGCCGAACCAAAGTATGACATGCTGGTAAGCAGTATGACTTATATCGCCCACAACTCACTTGTGTTCTACTCGTGCATAACATCAACGCATAAAACCTAGGCTCTGATACCACTGTTGGGGAATGTAGTAATTTCAAAAAAAAATCCTACGCACACGCAAGATCATGGTGATGCATACCAACGAGAGGGGAGAGTGTTGTCTATGTACCCTCGTAGACCAAAAGCAGAAGCGTTAGCACAACGCGGTTGATGTAGTCATACGTCTTCATGGCCCGACCGATCAAGCACCGAAACTATGGCACCTCCGAGTTCTAGCACACGTTCAGCTCCATGAAGATCCCCGGACTCCGATCCAGCAGAATGTCGGGGAAGAGTTCCGTCAGCACGATGGCGTGGTGACGATCTTGATGTTCTACCATCGTAGGGCTTCGCCTAAGCACCGCTACAATATTATCGAGGATTATGGTGGAAGGGGGCACCGCACACGGCTAAGAGATCAATGATCAATTGTTGTGTCTTTGGGGTGCCCCCTGCACCCGTATATAAAGGAGCAAGGGAGGAGGAGACCGGCCCTAGGAGGGGGCGCGCCAAGTGTGGAGTCCTACTAGGACTCCCTAGTCCTAGTAGGATTCCACCTCCCATATGGAATAGGAAAAGAGGAAGGGAAAAGAAGAAGGAAGGAAGGGGGCACCCCCCTTCCCTAGTCCAATTCGGACCAGACCAAGGGGAGGGGTGCGGCCACCCTTGAGGCCCTTTTCCTTCTTTCCCGTATGGCCCAATAAGGCCCAATACGTATTCCCGTAACTCTCCGGTACTCCGAAAAATACCCGAATCACTCGGAACCTTTCCGATGTCCGAATATAGTCGTCCAATATATCGATCTTTACGTCTCGACCATTTCGAGACTCCTTGTCATGTCCCCGATCTCATCTGCGACTCCGAACTCCTTCGGTACATCAAAACTCATAAACTCATAATATAACTGTCATCGAAACCTTAAGCGTGCGGACCCTACGGTTCGAGAACAATGTAGACATGACCGAGACACGTCTCCGATCAATAACCAATAGCGGAACTTGGATGCTCATATTGGCTCCCACATATTCTACGAAGATCTTTATCGGTCAGACCGCATAACAACATACGTTGTTCCCTTTGTCATCGGTATGTTACTTGCCCGAGATTCGATCGTCGGTATCTCAATACCTAGTTCAATCTCGTTACCGGCAAGTCTCTTTACTCGTTCCGTAATACATCATCCTGCAACTAACTCATTAGTTGCAATTCTTGCAAGTCTTAAGTGATGTGCATTACCGAGAGGGCGCAGAGATACCTCTCCGACAATCGGAGTGACAAATCCTAATCTCGAAATACACCAACCCAACAAGTACCTTCGGAGACACCTGTAGAGCACCTTTATAATCACCAGTTATGTTGTGACGTTTGGTGGCACACAAAGTGTTCCTCCGGTAAACGGGAGTTGCATAATCTCATAGTCATAGGAACATGTATAAGTCATGAAGAAAGCAATAGCAACAAACTAAACGATCAAGTGCTATGCTAACGGAATGGGTCAAGTCAATCACATGATTCTCCTAATGATGTGATCCCATTAATCAAATGGCAACTCATGTCTGTGGTTAGGAAACATAACCATCTTTGATCAACGAGCTAGTCAAGTAGAGGCATACTAGTGACACTCTGTTTGTCTATGTATTCACACATGTATTATGTTTCCGGTTAATACAATTCTAGCATGAATAATAAACATTTATCATGATATAAGGAAATAAATAATAACTTTATTATTTCCTCTAGGGCATATTTCCTTCACGAAGGTCTGTGGTAAACTACACACGCTTCATCGGTGAGGTAATGGTGTTGATGTAGAAGCCCTCCGTGATCGATTCCCCCTCCGGTAGATTGCCAGAAAAGGCCCCAAGATGGGATCTCACGGGTACAGAAGGTTGCGGCGGTATAAAAGTGGTTTCGTGGCTCTACATGATGTTTCTAGGGTATAAGAGTATATATAGGCGAAAGAAATACATCGGTGGAGCTACGAGGGGCCCGTGAGGGTGGGGGCGCGCCTACCCCCTGGGCACGCCCTCCTGCCTCATGTCTTCCTGGTGGAGTTCCAGACTTCGACTCCAAGTCTTCTGAATTGTTTCGGTCCAAGAAAGATCACCGCGAAGGTCTCATTCCGTTTGGACTCTGTTTGGTATTCCTTTTCTGCAAAACTCTAAAATAGGCAAAAAACAGAAACTGGCACTAAGCCTCCGGTTAATAGGTTAGTCCCAAAAATAATATAAAAGAGCATATTAAAGCCCATTAAACATTCAAAACAGATAATATAATAGCATGGAACAATAAAAAAATTAAAGATACGTTGGAGACGTATGAAGCATCTCTAAGCTTAATTCCTGCTCGTCCTCGAGTAAGTAAATGATAAAAACAGAATTTTTGATGTGGAATGCTTCCTAACATAATTATCAATGTAATTTTCTTTATTGTGGCATGAATGTTCAGATCCAAAAGATTCACGATAAAAGTTTAATATTGACATAAAAATAATAATACTTCAAGCATACTAACAAAGTAATCATGTCTTCTCAAAATAACATGGCCAGTCGGATCGTGGGTTCTGGCAAACCCTTGAGTTTCGAACACTGGGGTGCGCATGAAGATCTCTCTCTCTCTCGCGTGCGTGCGCGCGCTCACTCTCGCAACGATCTCTAGGCTTAGCTCACCGAACCCAAGGAACAAGAGACACGAGAGTTATACTGGTTCGGGCCACCGTTGTGGTGTAATACCCTACTCCATTGTGGTGTGGTGGATTGCCTTGTAGGCTGAGTATGAACTAGTATAGTGGGCGAACAGCCTCCCGAGGAGAGGTGTTCTTGAGCTTGATGAGCTGGTGAGATGGCCTTGGTGGAATGGATCCGATCCAAGATGAGCCCATCCAAGATGAGCCGATCGCCCTCTACGATGGTGGCTAGTCCTATTTATGGAGGCCCTGGTCCATTTCCCAAATGTTTAGGTGGGAAGGGATTCCACAATAGCCAATTTCAAAGGGGGACAACTAGTACAAGTTATCCTGACAAAAGGTGGTCTTCGCCTGCCAAAGGCTCTGGTGGTGACGCCGCCGTGGGCTCCGCGGTGACCTCCGTCCTGCTGGTCTTGGGCTTGTTGAACGATACGTCTCTGTCGTATCTACTTTTCCAAACACTTTTGCCCTTATTTTGCACTCTAACTTGCATGATTTGAATGGAACTAACCCGGACTGACGTTGTTTTCAGCAGAATTACCATGGTGTTATTTATGTGCAGAAACAAACGTTCTCGAAATGACCTGAAACTTCACGAAGCAACTTTTTGGAAAATATAAAAAATACCTGCAAAAGATGAAGGCTAGGGGGCCCACCACCTGTCCACGAGGGTGGGGGCGCGCCCCCTACCTCGTGGGCCCCCTGGAGCTCCTCCGACTCCAACTCCAACTCTATATATTGTGTTCTGGGGAGTAAAAATCAGAGAGAAGAATTCATCGCATTTTATGATACGGAGCCGTCGCCAAGCCCTAAAACCTCTCGGGAGGGCTGATCTGGAGTCCGTTCGGGGCTCCGGAGAGGGGAATCGGTCGCCATCGTCATCATCAACCATCCTCCATCACCAATTTCATGATGCTCACCGCCGTGCGTGAGTAATTCCATCATAGGCTTGCTGGACGGTGATGGGTTGGATGGGATCTATCATGTAATCGAGTTAGTTTTGTTAGGGTTTGATCCCTAGTATCCACTATGTTCTGAGATTGATGTTGCTATGACTTTGCTATGCTTAATGCTTGTCACTAGGGCCCGAGTGCCATGATTTCAGATCTGAACCTATTATGTTTTCATCAATATATGAGAGTTCTTGATCCTATCTTGCAAGTCTATAGTCACCTATTATGTGTTATGATCCGTTAACCCCGAAGTGACAATAATCGGGATACTTACCGGTGATGACCGTAGTTTGAGGAGTTCATGTATTCACTATGTGTTAATGTTTTGTTCCGGTACTTTATTAAAAGGAGGCCTTAATATCCCTTAGTTTCCGTAAGGACCCCGCTGCCACGGGAGGGTAGGACAAAAGATGTCATGCGAGTTCTTTTCCATAAGCACGTATGACTATATTCGAAATACATGCCTACATTACATTGATGAACTGGAGCTAGTTTTGTGTCACCCTAGGTTATGACTGTTACATGATGAACCGCATCCGGCATAATTCTCCATCACCGATCCATTGCCTACGAGCTTTCCATATATTGTTCTTCGCTTATTTACTTTTCCGTTGCTATTGCTATCATCACTACAAAATACCAAAAACATTACTTTTACTACTGTTAGCTTTTGCTACCGTTACCACTACTATCATATTACTTTGCTACTAAATACCTTGCTGCAAATACTAAGTTTCTAGGTATGGTTGAATTGACAACTCAGCTGCTAATACTTGAGAGTATTCTTTGGCTCCCTTTGTGTCGAATCAATAAATTTGGGTTGAATACTTTACCCTCAAAACTGTTGTGACCCCCTATACTTGTGGGTTATCATTGCACTGATATGGAAACCTTTGCCTGACGCTTCGGGACTCCTCGCCTACGCCTGCTTCCTTAGCACCAAAGAGGAAACTAGCACCCTGCGCCCGTTGGCGCCTGCCTGGCCTTGGTCATCATGACTTATGTCACGCGGACCTCGCGAGGTGCCCCTTGCATAGATATCTCCGCTCCTCGGGGCCAGCCTAGCGAGGCCGCCCCGGAGGAGATCTTGGTGTGGTTTGCCTCGCGAGGCTTGGCCCCTCACGAGGGTCTTGAGTGGTTGTTGATGAGGATGGGCCATACCAGGTCGCTGGATGAGCCACGCCCTGGGCCGCAGGCAGGCAAGTCTGGGTACCCCCGTTCCCAGAAAGTCGATGGTAGCCCCCGGGTCCAAGGCGTGCATCGCCCGCCTGGTATGAGGCGGCTCTGGGTGCGTCCAGCGTTTCAGAGAAGAACCTCACCGCCATGCTCCGTTGAGAAGGGGAAGACCGCGCTCTGGGCCGGCTTCGCCGAGCCGGAGGCCTCGGACAACACCTTCTACCCCTTCTTCGTGAGTAGCATCATTGCAGGGCTGGTCCCTCCCTTCTCCGATTTCTTCTATGTCGTCCTCAGCCACTACAAGTTGCACGCTCTTCATCTCCGTCCCAACTACGTCCTCCTCCTGTCGATCTTCGCCTTCTATTCCGACGCATTCGTGGGGGTGATGCCGTCCGTGGTGCTTCCCCGCCACTTCTTCTACCTCCGGAACAAGGACGACCATTGCTCGGGGTGTGCCAACTTTGTCACGGCCAACGGCTCCAATGCGATCTCGAATGACGGGAAGAAGCCCGAGAACTTCAGGAGCAAGTGGGTCCTTATGGACGCCAAATGCTCCCACCCTCGGTTGTCGCTGCCGATGGAGAGGCCCTCACCTCACGACGCGTGGCTCAACACGAAGCTCACCGATCCCCGGGCAAAGCAGGTGTTGGAGAAGATGGTCGCTGACCTGAAGCCTGATGACCCGAAGGCGGCGAAGCTGGCGGGGGCCATGATCATCAAGGAATTCCTGGCGCAGCGTGTGGCCCCGCTCCAGGCGCGCTCGCGCCCCTTGTGGAAGCTCGGGGACGAGGAGGACGACCTCCGCCTGAGCCCAAGTGCCCTGACGAACGAGGAGCTGGGCGCGGCTCTCCGTCTCTTGCTTGGGGATGACCAGGGGTATCCGTCTGACACTCATGTTCCCTTATACCGCCGCCCGGACGGGGTGAAAATTGCTGCCGCCATGCCCACCTTGAACAGGCATGGGCTCGTGCCTCCGATGCCCTCCGAGGTCCTGGTGGCGACGACTCCGGTGCTGGTGTCCTCCGGTGACTCTGATGAGCAGGAGAAGCGAGACTCGGAGGCGACCCGGGAGGGGGCAGGGGAGACTTCCCCTCCGCGCAAGGCCGACCTCCTTCGAGCCTTGCCTGATGACGACGCTGACGACCATCCGGTGAGGAAGGTCCTGCCCTCCGCTGGGGTCACCACAAGGTCTCGGGTTACCCCCTCGAAGAAGCCGCCAGGTGGGGTCCCGACAAAGGACCGATCGGTGCTAATCTCCCGAGGCGACGCTCCTGAGATCCGCGCATCTGCGCCCCAAGTTGTGAAGCTTACGGGCTTTGCGGTCCTGAAGAGGTCGAGAGACTACGCCGTCGTGGATCAATAAGTGCCTTGTCCTGATTTCGTCCTTGCCCTTGATGCTGCTTCTTACACCCTTCCTTGCTCCGCCAGGCCAACGTCAGCGGTGAAGAAGAAAAAGGACGGGGCGCCCACGCCTTCTATGACCCAACAGCCTGTCGTGGCCACGCCTCCTCCAGCGCGTAAGCGTGGCGACGACGCCCATGCTTCTCCAACTCGGTCCTCCTCGCGAGGCCCGATTGACCGGCCTCAGGAGAAGGCGATCTCCACCGCCAAGCCGGCTCCAGAGGTAGCTACCCCCAGCTTGCCCTCCGATGTTTTAATGGCTCAGGAGCCCCTGGTTCCTTCTTCCACCGCTGCCAGCGCGCAAGCCACGATGGTAACATTGCCTCCTCCTCCTCCCGTTATGCCACTCGCTCATGATTCTTCTGATGCACTTGATATGCTGGGGGAGGCTCTTTCCGCACTGACCCAGCTCCGGGACGACCTCCAAGGTCCTAGCTGCTGTCTGGCACCAGGGCGCCTAGAGTTTATCTTGGGGTGGCTGCGATCCAACGCGTCAGTGAGGGTGGCCTAGGGTCAGGCCATGGCAGCTTTCCGAGGAGGGTAAGCAGGCTGTCAACCGCCAAGGAGGCGGTGCTGAAGGATGCTGAAGCCGCCAAGGAGCACTGCCGGTCGATGGAGACCGAGCTGGAGACCATGCGCAACAAGCGCGCGGCCAAGGCCCACAGTCGCAAGGAGGAGGAGGAGAAGATGAAGGCCCAAGAAGACGTCGTCACCGGTCGTGACGCCGAGTTGGAGCAGTTGGCGAGGGCGCAGGCCGCAGAGCGCCGTTGTCTGGAGGAGCTAGAGCAGAGGGTGGAGGCGGAGAAGACCCAGCTAGAAGCCAAGGGGAAGGTTCTGGCTGAGGATCGCGTGGCCTTCAAATCTCTTGAGGAGAGATCCCGCGAGGCACTGTGGGCACTCTAGGAGAAGGGCTTGGAGAATCCACTGGTGATAGATGACGAAGGGCCCGCCAAGCTGCTCCCTCATCTTGTCGTGGCGCTTGAGGGTGTTGTCGACGGGATCGGCCCCATGGTGGAGGGGGAATCTCGCGTGCTTTCTTCTTCAGCTCTGAAGCGCGTCTTCAGCCATCTCCATCTTCACAACCCTGCCGCTAATTTCGGTGATCTGCTCGAGCCAGTGGAGGAGGAGCGTTGCGCAGTCGCTGCCGCAGCCATGAAGGGCCAGGTGGAGGCCCTGTTGAAGAAGTTTCTCGCTGTCGACCCTGCACCTCCAACCGGTGGCGCCGCCGACCCTGCGACCAAGGCCAATGACACGGCCGACGGCGACGCTGCCGAGGGAAGGTGCTCCCTGAAGACGGCGCCCAAGGCTGAAGGAAAGGCTTGCTGGTGAAGAATGGCACTCCTTCTCATTTTACTTTCCTGCGAACTTTCCTGTGACATGAGACGTTGATACGTCCATTTTGCATCATGCTTTTATATCGATATTTATTGCATTATGGGATGTTATTACACATTATGTCACAATACTTATGCCTATTCTGTCTTATTTTACAAGGTTTACATAAAGAGGGAGAATGCCGGTAGCATTGCTCCAAGACTATATGATAGTTGAGTATGTGGACTTGCTGAAAAGCTCTTATACATTGACTCTTTCTTATGTTATGATAAATTGCAATTGCTCCAATGACTGAGATTATAGTTTGTTAGTTTTCAATGAAGTTTACTATTCATACTCGAGATTGTGATTGAATTATTACTCTAGCATAATAAATCATATGGAAAGAATTATATAAGTTGCGGTTCTAAGAATGATCATGATGCCCTCATGTCCGTATTTTATTTTTACTGACACGTCTATCTCTAAACATGTGGACATATTTTTTCGATTTCGGCTTTTCGCTTGAGGACAAGCGAGGTCTAAGCTTGGGGGAGTTGATACGTCCATTTTGCATCACCCTTTTATATCAATATTTATTGCATTATGGGCTGTTATTACACATTATGTCACAATACTTATGCCTATTCTCTCTTATTTTACAAGGTTTACATAAAGATGGAGAATGCCGGTAGCAGGGATTTTGGGCTGGAAAAGGAGCAAATATTAGGGACCTATTCTGCACAGCTCAAAAAGTCCTGAAACTCCAAGGAAGACATTTTCCAAATATCTAAAAAATACTGAGAGCAAGAACTTCACCAGGGGGGCCACACCCTGCCCACGAGGGTGGGGGCACACCCTAACCCCTGGGCGCGCCCCCCTACCTCGTGGGCCCCCTGGTGGCCCTCCGGTGACTATCTTCTGCTATATGAAGTCTTTCGATGGGAAAAAAATAACAAGCCATCTTTTCGGACGAAACTCGGCCGCCACGAGGTGGAACCTTGGCGGAACCAATCTAGGGCTCAGGCGTTGCTGTTCTACCGGGGAAACTTCCCTCCCGGAGGGGGAAATCATCGCCAAAGTCATCACCAATGCTCCTCTCATCGGGTGAGGGCAATCTCCATCAACATCTTCATCAGCACCATCTCCTCTCAAAACCCTATTTCATCTCTTGTATCAAATTCTTGTCTCCAAGTCCGGGATTGGTGCTAGTAGGTTGCTAGTAGTGTTAATTACTCCTTGTAGTTGATGCTAGTTGGTTTAATTGGTGGAAGATCATATGTTCAGATCCTATATGCATATTAATACCCCTCTGATTATGAACATGTTTATGCTTTGTGAGTAGTTATGTTTGTTCCTGAGGACATGGGAGAAGTCTTGCTATTAGTAGTCATGTGAATTTGGTATTCATACGATATTTTAATGAGATGTATGTTGTCTCTCCTCTAGTGGTGTTATGTAAACGTCGACTACATGACACTTCGCCATTATTTGGGCCTAGAGGAAGGCATTGGGAAGTAATAAGTAGATGATGGGTTGCTAGAGTGACAGAAGCTTAAACCCTAGTTTATGCGTTGCTTCATAAGGGGCTGATTTGGATCCATATGTTTCATGCTATGGTTAGGTTTACCTTAATACTTTTGTTGTAGTTGCGGATGCTTGCAATAGAGGTTAATCATAAGTGGGATGCTTGTCCAAGTAAGGGCAGCACCCAAGCACCGGTCCACCCACATACCAAATTATCAAAGTACCAAACGCGAATCATATGAATGTGATGAAAATTAGCTTGACGATATTCCGATGTGTCATCGGGAGTGCTTTTCTCTATGTAAGAGTTTGTCCAGGCTTGTCCTTTGCTACAAAAAGGATTGGGCCACCTTGCTGCACTTTATTTACTTTTGTTACTTGTTGCCCGTTACAAATTATCCTATCACAAAACTATCTGTTACCACTTATTTCAGTACTTGCAGAGAATACCTTGCTGGAAACCGCTTATCATTTCCTTCTGCTCCTCAATGGGTTCGACACTCTTACTTATCGAAAGGACTACGATAGATCCCCTATACTTTTGGGTCATCAAGACTCTTTTCTAGCGCCGTTGCCGGGGAGTGAAGCGCCTTTGGTAGGTGTAATTTGGTAAGGAAAAATTTATATAGTGTGCTGAAATTTACTATGACTTGTTACTATGGAAAGTAATCCTCTGAGGGGCTTGTTTGGGGTATCTTCACCCCGACCAGTAGAGCAAAGAGTTGCTCCTCAACCTACTCAACCTACTGAAAATGAAAATGAAAATGAAAATGTCTGCTTTGAAATTCCTTCGGGTATGATAGAAAAACTGCTAGCTAATCCCTTTTTAGCAGATGGAACAAAACATCCTGATGAGCATCTAATATATGTGGATGAAGTTTGTGGATTATTTAAGCTTGCAGGTGTACCCGGAGATGTTGTTAAGAAGAAGGTCTTCCCTTTATCTTTGAAGGGAGACGCATCGACATGGTATAGGCTATGTGATAATATGGGGTCTTGGAATTACAAACGATTGAAATTGGAATTTCATCAGAAGCTTTGTCCTATGCATCTTGTTCATCGTGATCGCAATTATATATATAATTTTTTGCCTCACGAAGGAGAAAGCATCGCTCAAGCTTGGGGGAGGCTTAAATAAATGTTATATTCATGCCCCAATCATGAGCACTCAAGAAAAATGATTATTCAAAAAATTTATGCTCGGCTTTCTAATAACAATCGCACCATGCTTGATACTTCTTGTGCTGGCTCTTTTATGGTGAAGACTATTGAATTCAAATGGGATTTGTTGGAAATAATTAAATGCAACTCTGAAGATTTGGACGTCGACAAAGGTAAGGAGTCAGGTATAACACCTAGTTTTGATTGTGTTAACTCTTTTATGGATACCGATATTTTTAGTAAACTTAGCACTAAATATGGACTTGACTCTGAGATAGTAGCTTCTTTCTGTGAATATTTTGCTACTTATGTTGATCTCCCCAAGGATAAGTGGTTTAAATATCATCCTCCCATAGAAGTAAAAGTAGCTGCACCTATTAAAGTTGAAGAAAAGATTGTCACTTATAATGATCCTATTTTTCCTACTTCTTATGTTGAGAAACCACCTTTCCCAGTTAGGATAAAGGATCATGCTAAAGCTTCAACTGTAGTTCATAAAAGCAATATTAAAACATATACACCTCCTGAGCAAGTTAAAGTTGAACCTAATATTGCTATTTTTAAAGATCTCTTGTCTGATAATATTGATGGGCATGTTATTTATTTCTGTGATGAAACTGCTAGAATTGCTAAACCGTGTGCTAAAGACAAACCTAGAACTGTGGTAGGCATGCCTATTATTTCTGTTAAAATAGGAGATCATTGTTATCATGGCTTATGTGATATGGGTGCTAGTGCTAGTGCAATACCTTATTCCTTATACAAAGAAGTTATGCATGATATTGCACCTGCTGAGATGGAAGATATTGATGTCACAATTAAACTTGCCAATAGAGATACTATTTCACCAATGGGAATTGTTAGAGATGTTGAAGTCTTGTGTGGGAAAACTAAATATCCTGCGGATTTTCTTGTTCTTGCTTCCCCACAAGATAGCTTTTGTCCCATTATATTGGGTAGACCCTTCTTAAACACTGTTAATGCTACCATAGATTGCAAAAGAGATGTTGTTACTATCGGTTTAGATGATATGACTTATGAATTTAATTTCTCTAAATTTAGTAGACAACACCGTGAAGAAGACTTACCTAGTAAGGATGAAATTATTGGTCTTGCTTCTATTGCCGTACCTCCTAGTGATCCTTTAGAACAATACTTGCTAGACCATGAAAATGATATGTTTATGAATGAAAGAAGGGAATTAGATGAAGTATTCTTTAAACAGGAACCTAGTCTGAAAAACAATTTACCTGTTGAAATCCTAGGGGATCCTCCTCCACCCAAGGGTGATCCCGCGTTTGAGCTTAAACCGTTACCGGATACTCTTAAATATGCTTATCTTGATGAGAAAAAGATATATCCTATTATTATTAGTGCTAACCTTTCAGAGCATGAGGAAGAGAGATTATTGAAAACTCTGAAGAAGCACCGTGCTGCTATTGGGTATACTCTTGATGATCTTAAGGGCATTAGTCCCACTCTATGTCAGCATAAAATTAATTTGGAAGAAGATGCTAAACCAGTTCGTGATCATCAACGCCGGCTGAATCCTAAAATGAAAGAAGTGGTAAGAAAGGAAATACTAAAGCTCCTTGAGGCAGGTATAATCTATCCCGTTGCTGATAGTCAGTGGGTAAGCCCTATCCATTGTGTCCCTAAGAAGGGAGGTATTACTGTTGTTCCTAATGATAAAGATGAATTGATCCCTCAAAGAATTATTACAGGTTATAGGATGGTAATTGATTTCCGCAAATTAAATAAGGCTACTAAAAAGGATCATTACCCCTTACCTTTTATCGATCAAATGCTAGAAAGATTATCCAAACATACACATTTTTGCTTTCTAGATGGTTATTCTGGTTTCTCTCAAATACCCGTGTCAGCCAAAGATCAATCAAAGACTACTTTTACATGCCCTTTTGGTACTTTTGCTTATAGATGTATGCCTTTTGGTTTATGTAATGCACCTGCTACCTTTCAAAGATGCATGATGGCTATATTCTCTGACTTTTGTGAAAAGATTTGTGAGGTTTTCATGGATGATTTTTCCGTCTATGGATCTTCTTCTGATGATTGCTTGAGCAACCTTGATCGAGTTTTGCAGAGGTGTGAAGAAAATAATCTTGTCTTGAATTGGGAAAAGTGCCACTTTATGGTTAATGAAGGTATTGTCTTGGGGAATAAAGTTTCTGAAAGAGGTATTGAAGTTGATAAAGCCAAGGTTGATGCTATTGAAAAGATGCCATGTCCCAAGGACATCAAAGGTATAAGAAGTTTCCTTGGTCATGCCGGATTTTATAGGAGGTTTATCATGGACTTCTCAAAAATCTCTCGGCCTCTGACTAATTTATTACAAAAAGATATACCATTTATTTTTGATGATGATTGTGTAGAAGCATTTGAAGTACTTAAGAAAGCATTGACCTCTGCACCTATTGTTCAGCCACCTGATTGGAATTTACTATTTGAAATTATGTGTGATGCAAGTGATTATGCTGTAGGTGATGTTCTAGGACAAAGAGTTGATAAGTAATTAAATGTTATCCAATATGCTAGCAAAACTCTAGACAATGCTCAAAGAAATTATGCTGCTACTGAAAAAGAATTCTTAGCGGTTGTATTTGCTTGTGATAAGTTCAGACCTTATATTGTTGATTCTAAAGTAACTATTCACACTGATCATGCTGCTATTAAATATATTATGGAAAAGAAAGATGCTAAACCTAGACTTATTAGATGGGTTCTCTTGCTACAAGAATTTGATTTGCATATTGTTGATAGAAAGGGAGCTGAGAACCCCGTTGCAGACAACTTGTCTAGGTTAGAAAATGTGCTTGATGACCCAATTCCTATTGATGATAGCTTTCCTGATGAGCAATTAAATGTCATACATGCTTCTCATACTGCTCCATGGTATGATGATTATGCTAATTACATTGTTGCTAAGTTTATACCACCTAGTTTCACATACCAGCAAAAGAAAAAGTTCTTCTATGCTTTGAGGCATTACTTTTGGGATGACCCACATCTTTATAAAGAAGGAGTAGATGGTGTTATTAGACGTTTTGTACTTGAGCATGAACAAGAATAGATCCTACGCAAGTGTCACTCCGAAGCTTATGGAGGACACCATGTTGGAGATAGAACTGCCCATAAGGTACTGCAATCTGGTTTTTATTAGCCTACTCTCTTCAAGGATGCCTGTAAGTTTCTCCTATCTTGTGATGAAGTCAAAGAATTGGTAATATTAGTAGACATCAAGAAATGCATATGAATTATTCACTTGTTATTCAACCATTTGATGTTTGGGGCTTTGACTATATGGGACCCTTTCCTTCCTCTAATGGATATACACACATTCTAGTTGCTGTTGATTACGTTACTAAGTGGGTAGAAGCTATTCCAACTAGTAGTGCTGATCATAACACTTCTATTAAAATGCTTAAAGAAGTTATTTTTCCAAGATTTGGAGTCCCTAGATATTTAATGACTGATGGCGGTTCACATTTTATTCATGGTGCTTTCCGTAAAATGCTTGCTAAATATGATGTTAATCATAGAATTGCATCTCCTTATCACCCTTAGTCTAGTGGTCAGGTAGAATTGAGTAATAGAGAGCTCAAATTAATTTTGCAAAAGACTGTTAATAGATCTAGAAAGAATTGGTCCAAGAAACTTGATGATGCATTATGGGCCTATAGAACTGCATATAAAAATCCTATGGGTATGTCTCCGTATAAAATGGTTTATGGAAAAGCAAGTCACTTACCTCTCGAACTAGAACACAAGGCTTATTGGGCTATTAAAGAACTCAATTATGATTTTAAACTTACCGGTGAGAAGAGGTTGTTTGATATTAGCTCACTTGATGAATGGAGAACCCAAGCCTATGAAAATGCCAAGTTATTTAAAGAAAAAGTTAAAAGATGGCATGACAAAAGAATACAAAAGCGTGAGTTTAAAGTAGGTGATTATGTATTGCTATACAACTCTCGGTTAAGATTTTTTGCAGGAAAACTTCTCTCTAAATGGGAAGGTCCTTACATTATCGAGGAGGTCTATTGTTCCGGTGCCATAAAAATCAAAAACTTCGAAGGCACAAATCTGAAGGTGGTGAACGGTCAAAGAATCAAACACTATATCTCAGGTAATCCCATAAATGTTGAAACCAATGTTATTGAAACCGTAACCCCGGAGGAATACATAAGGGACACTTTCCGGAATGTTTTAGGCCCCGAAAAGGAATATGTATGTGGTACGGTAAGTAAACTGACTCCAAAATAGTTTTTAAGGCAATATTTCTCCGTTTTAGAATATTTAGAAAAATAGAAAAATAAGAAGCAGTCCGGGAAGGACACGAGGGCTCCACGAGGGTGGAGGGCACGCCCTACCCCCCCTGGGCGCGCCCCCTACCTCGTGGGCACCTCGTGTGCTCTCCGGACTCCGTTTTCTTACACGATACGTATTTTGGTCGGTAAAAACACATTATATAATCTCCCGGGGGTTTTGACTCCCGTATCACGCAAATATCTCCTGTCTTTGTTTCGAGCTGTCGTGCTGCAGATTTGAACAACATGTCGTCCCAAGATTCGGAAGGAGAGAGCTATGTGGTTGATTACCTTACAGATCCTAAATTCTATGGGGATGTGGAGCATTGTGGTTGGACTACGGAAGAAGAGGAGGACTATGAACCCAAGGGAAAGGAGGAGACGAGCTCAGATGAAGATGGAGTCCCACTACCTCAACCTGGGGACATGCATGTGGTGTTCAAAAAGTCAAGCCTCCCTGACAGAATAAAGAAACCTAAGATTGAGTTTATCCCTTTTCACCTCTTGCAGGAAAACAAATAGGAACTATGCAAAAAGTTACTGAGCCTGGAGCAGGAGATCGAGGACCTGAGGAACCAAAATTCTGTCCTCAAGCGCAAATTAAGGAAGAAGCCTACGCCATCAACAAAATCACCACCATCTCCACCAAGAAAGAAGAATTGAGTATCTGGTATGGGCACTCCACTTGGAAACTGCCAAGCTTGGGGGAGTGCCCCGGTATCGTATCACCATCACTTTTATCTTTACCATTTTCTTAGTTTGATCCTTTTGGTAATATCTTGATCTAGTAGAATAAAAGTTCTTAGTATGATCTAGTTGTGAGTTTTGCTTATTAATCCTTCTATGTAATCGAGTCCGTGAGCTATATAATAAAGATTAGTGTTGAGTCAAGGGCTTGATTATTTTGCCATGGTCCTAAGTGAATAAAAGAAAAGAGAAAGAATAAAAAGAAACAAAGAGATCATGTGAGTCTTATGGAGAGTAATGAGCTCACATAGAAAAGGTATGATGAGTAAAAGTTGTTGAGGGTTGACAAACATAGTTTTGGTCATTGTTGCAATTAATAGGAAGTAATAAAGAAAGAGAGGTCTTCACATATAGATATACTATCTTGGACATCTTTTATGATTGTGAGCACTCATTAAAATATGACATGCTAAAGAGTTGACGTTGGACAAGGAAGACAACGTAATGGGTTATGTTTTCTTACATCTGAGATAAATGATATTGTCTTGGATCCTCCAACATGTTGAGCTTGCCTTTCCCCCTCATGCTAGCCAAATTCATCGCACCAAGTAGAGATACTACTTGTGCTTCCAAATACCCTTAAACCAGTCTTGCCATGAGAGTCCACCATGCCTACCTATGGATTGAGTAAGATCCTCCAAGTAAGTTGTCATCGGTGCAAGCAATAAAAATTGCTCTCTAAATATGTATGACTTATTAGTGTGGGAGAAAATAAGCTTTATACGATCGTGTGATATGGAAGAAATAAAGGCGACTGACTGCATAATAAAGGTCCATATCACAAGTGGCAATATAAAGTGACGTTCTTTCGCATTAAGATTTTGTGCATCCAACCATAAAAGTGCATGACAACCTCTGCTTCCCTCTGCGAAGGGCTTATCTTTTACTTTTATCTCCTACATTGCATAAGAGTCATGGTGTTCTTCACCCTTCCTTTTTACATTTTATCCTTTGGCAAGCACGGTATGTTGGAAAGATCCTGGTATATATGGCTAATTGGATGTGAGTTTTCATGAACTATTTCTGTTGACATTACCCTTGAGGTAAAACGTTGGGAGGCAAAACTATAAGCCCCTATTTTTCTCTATGTCCGATTAAAACTCCATACCCATAAGTATTGCGTGAGTGTCAGCAATTGTGAAAGACTATATGATAGTTGAGTATGTGGACTTGCTGAAAAGCTCTTATACATTGACTCTTTCTTATGTTATGATAAATTGCAATTGCTCCAATGACTGAGATTATAGTTTGTTAGTTTTCAACGAAGTTTACTATTCATACTCGAGATTGTGATTGAATTATTACTCTAGCATAAGAAATCATATGGAAAGAATTATATAAGTTGCGGTTCTAAGAATGATCATGATGCCCTCATGTCCGTATTTTATTTTTATTGACACGTCTATCTCTAAACATGTGGACATATTTTTCGATTTCGGCTTTTCGCTTGAGGACAAGCGAGGTCTAAGCTTGGGGGAGTTGATACGTCCATTTTGCATCATGCTTTTATATCGATATTTATTGCATTATGGGCTGTTATTACACATTATGTCACAATACTTATGCCTATTCTCTCTTATTTTACAAGGTTTACATAAAGAGGGAGAATGCCGGTAGCAGGGATTTTGGGCTGGAAAAGGAGCAAATATTAGGGACCTATTCTGCACAGCTCCAAAAGTCCTGAAACTCCAAGGAAGACGTTTTCCAAATATCTAAAAAATACTGAGAGCAAGAACTTCACCAAGGGGTCCACACCCTGCCCACGAGGGTGGGGGCACGCCCTAACCCCTGGGCGTGCCCCCCTACCTCGTGGGCCCCCTGGTGGCCCTCCGGTGACCATCTTCTGCTATATGAAGTCTTTCGATGGGAAAAAAATAACAAGCCATCTTTTCAGACGAAACTCGGCCGCCACGAGGTGGAACCTTGGCGGAACCAATCTAGGGCTCAGGCGGAGCTGTTCTACCGGGGAAACTTCCCTCCCGGAGGGGGAAATCATCGCCAAAGTCATCACCAATGCTCCTCTCATCGGGAGAGGGCAATCTCCATCAACATCTTCATCAGCACCATCTCCTCTCAAAACCCTATTTCATCTCTTGTATCAAATTCTTGTCTCCAAGTCCGGGATTGGTGCTAGTAGGTTGCTAGTAGTGTTAATTACTCCTTGTAGTTGATGCTAGTTGGTTTAATTGGTGGAAGATCATATGTTCAGATCCTATATGCATATTAATACCCCTCTGATTATGAACATGTTTATGCTTTCTGAGTAGTTACGTTTGTTCCTGAGGACATGGGAGAAGTCTTGCTATTAGTAGTCATGTGAATTTGGTATTCGTACGATATTTTGATGAGATGTATCTTGTCTCTCCTCTAGTGGTGTTATGTAAACGTCGACTACATGACACTTCGCCATTATTTGGGCCTAGAGGAAGGCATTGGGAAGTAATAAGTAGATGATGGGTTGCTAGAGTGACAGAAGTTTAAACCCTAGTTTATGCGTTGCTTCATAAGGGGCTGATTTGGATCCATATGTTTCATGCTATGGTTAGGTTTACCTTAATACTTTTGTTGTAGTTGCGGATGCTTGCAATAGAGGTTAATCATAAGCGGGATGCTTGTCCAAGTAAGGGCAGCACCCAAGCACCGGTCCACCCACATACCAAATTATCAAAGTACCAAACGCAAATCATATGAATGTGATGAAAATTAGCTTGACGATATTCCGATGTGTCCTCGGGAGTGCTTTTCTCTATGTAAGAGTTTGTCCAGGCTTGTCCTTTGCTACAAAAAGGATTGGGCCACCTTGCTGCACTTTATTTACTTTTGTTACTTGTTGCCCGTTACAAATTATCCTATCACAAAACTATATGTTACCACTTATTTCAGTACTTGCAGAGAATACCTTGCTGGAAACCGCTTATCATTTTCTTCTGCTCCTCATTGGGTTCGACACTCTTACTTATCGAAATGACTACGATAGATCCCCTATACTTGTGGGTCATCAGACGTGCCTCGTGGCGGCGTCAAAACTTCTGTTTGGTGTTTAAGGAACATTATGCTGTGTAATAATTTATTTAGGTTCCGCGATTTCCTTTCCGTTTCCTTGATGTTCTATGCCGGCAGGGCCCAACCCCGCGGATACCTCAACCGACGTTGGGCCGTCCGGATCACTAGGACGGAACCAAGGGGTGAGGGGCTACGCGGCCAGTTAGGCTCCTGAGTCGCGATGCTTAGGAGTCCCCCTTGACACGCAAATGGCCTGCGGGAAGGAGATGCAGAAATAGGCCTTAGGGTTCTACGTCGGCAGCGCCCGACCCCACGCATACCTCAGCCGCCGTTGGACCGTCCGGATCACCAGGACGGGACCAAGAGGTGAGGGGCTACGTGGCCAGTTAGGCTCCCGAGTCGCGATGCTCAGGAGTCCCCCTTGACGCACAAACGGACCTTCATATCTGTCCTCGTGGAGGTCCCGCTCGGGAGGGGCGCGCGATGACTAGGTCCGAGGGACCTAGCAGGGCGGCGTACGCTGGGCGTGACCTGAGCGTAGCCCCCATGCCCAGCGCCCTCGCGCAACTCTCCTGAGGGGAAAGCATTGCGACGAGGCTAGACACTGAGCCGGGTGGCTCCCTGAGGTTGATGCGGCCAAGGGGCCGCCCTCAGTTGTTTATCACCAGCGCGGAGCATAGCGCTTCCGCTCTTGCATGGGCATAGCCGCTCCTCGACCGTGTCGACTGCCAGCGCGGAGCATGGTGCTTCCACTAGCGCGTGGGTGAGGGCTCCCTCTGAGTGGAGCCCCCGGGGCGAGTACAGCCCCGCCCTGACATGTGGCTTGCACGACAGGGCTAGACGAGGTGTGTCTGAGCACTCCTGAGCCAACGCGAGACTCATGAGGCCCTACCTCAAGGCGGGGTGCCCCTGGTCTTGATTCTTGATAGCTTCAGCAGTCCTGCGAGATGGTTAGGCAACCTGCGCCGGACGAATCCCCTGAGGCGATCACATGAGAAGGCCAGACACCAACGACCCCAGGAGGTGACGTGAATGGGGCCGGCCCACCAGACAGAGCTCGGCTGTTGGGTTTATCGATGTTGCAGGGATGGACCCAAGCACAGACACCATGCCTAGCCTACTCATGGGAAGAATCCTGAAGAAAGACAACCGGAGCGCGGCTCCCATGGTAATGAGGGTGGTTGCGGGCGAGGCATCAAGTAGCAGACAGGTAGGTGAAAATCATGGAATGACTAAAGCAATGGAGCAGGTTAGCTTAGCTAGATGCAAGAACCATACATGCCATTGGGACGGATCTGAGTGGCTTGGTGATGATGCGGCCCGTGAGGCGCCCCCAACAGAGTAAGCTAAAGATGCAAAAGGATACACGCCGTAGGGACAGGCCCATGCGACTTGGGGATAATGATGCCCGATGGGCGCCCCTTACTGAATGAACTGGAAAGAGTCACCTGATACCGTCCCGGGGTGGTGTCGAGGCAGCTGAAGATGCGTGCCGAAGAGGTTGCTCCTCACGAGCCGCCAGGGTCCTAAGCCTTAGGGGGCTCCGTAGGCCCAGGTGGCTCCTGAAGAACCGTCGTGATCTCCTCCAGGACAGCATGATGCCTGGCGTCCTGAGCCGCCAGAATTTTCCACAGGTGACGCTGGAAGGTGACAGCTGCGTTCGGCAAGCCAAACGACATGCGAACTTAGCTGTGAGGTGGACCCTTGCACCGTCCAACGCATGAAGGCTAGAATCATTGTTGAGATGCGGCCGTGTTGAGCCCTGGAATGTCGACGTAGACGCGCAGCCCGCCATCCTCACTAGGATGGGGGGCTGCGCCGGGTGGTGGGCGGCGGTCGCCGCGTATGGTCCTTGCCTCTTGAAGCTCCTGGATCGCCTTGGTGATGAACTCCTGAGCATTGGGCGCTCCGCGCCTTGTGCCCTCTTGAGGAAAACATGCAGCAAAGCACACCTCCACGTGGTGCCCGAGCGCCTCCCTCATGACGTTGGCTAGGTTAGAGGACCTCCAGAAGAGAACCCCTGAGCCCAGTCTGAGGAGGGCGCCCGTCACGCCTTCCTATGCGAGGGAAGGAGGCGCCCCATCTATGGGCGTAGGTCCTGAGGTGGTGCTACCGGAGACGTTGCCCTCCTAAGGTCCTTGGCGGAGTAGCTGCTTCTTCTTCTTGGGATTAGCCTCAGGAGGGTGCGGGGTGCCTTCGTTGTCAGGGTCTTCGGCCGCTGCAGCCTAGTAAGCGCGCTCGAGGGAGCACACTGCATCTCTTTCCTCGCAGGCGACTGAGATGATGCTGCCGCTTCTTGGCATCTTGAGGACGTTGTAGCCGTGGTGGGTCACTGCCATAAATTTGGCCAAGGCTGGATACCCAAGGATGGCATTGTACGACAGACGGATGTAGGCGACGTCGAAGTCGATGAGCTCGGTGCGGTAGTTGTCACGCTGGCCGAAGGTGACAGGGAGGCGGACCTGCCCTATCAGGGTGGTGGAGCCGTCGGTCACTCCTGAGAAAGGCTTGGTAGGCTGTAGCTGATCGTATGGCACCTAAAGGTTGTCAAATGTCTCGACGGACAACATATTGAGCCCTGCACCGCCGTCGATGAGGGTCTTGGTGACTTGAACGTTGTTGATGGCGGGTGAGCAGAGCATTGGGAGGGCGCCGGCAGTTGCTGTGAACTTGAGCTGGTCCACCGAGATGAAGGTGATGGCGCACTTGGACCACCTGAGCGGGCGCGTGGCCTCGAGCCTGGGAAGGGCCGCATTCACCTCACGGGCAAACTGCTTGAAGACACGCTAAGAGGCTGGGGCTTGAGCACCACCCAAGATACAGGCGATGGCACGCGGCTTATGGAAGCCCCCAGCCCCCTCGTCCTGATGGTGGTCGTTATTTCGCCTTGGCGGTGGTGGCAGCGGAGGGAGGCCTGCGTTGCCCTGAGGACGATCCTCACAAGGCTGATCTCTCCAGGCGTCCTCCTGAGGCAGGTCCTGCCAGCGGTCCTCACGAGGCTGATCGCACCACTCCCGGCGAGGGCCATGGTCGTCCCAGCGCCCTCCAGTTCGTCTTCCTCCTCGGTCGTAGCCCCGGTCGCCGTGCTCGGGGCGTCTACCGAAGCGCCCATCGCGGATGGCCCTGAACTCCTGCCAATCACTGCTGTTGTGGCTGTGGACGTTGTGGAAGGCGCAGAACGGACGGTTGGCCTTGGACGACTCGGGGTGGTCGCGGCCGCGCTTCATCTCTGGCTCTGCCGCGAGCACATCAGCCCTCTGGCACTTCACGTCCTTGATCTTTGCCTTCGTGTCCTCCTGGTCAGCTGTTGGGAGCTCGAGGAGGGAGAGGCGCCCTTCCTCAGCCCTTACGCACTTGGTTGCCATGTTGAACATCTCCAGGGACATGCACAGTTCCTCGTGCATGGCGAGCTCCTCCTTCATCTTGACATCGCGGACGCCGCAGGAGAACACGGAGATGATGGCCTCGTCCGTCACCTTGGGAATCTTAAGGCGGACGTTGTTGAAACGCTGGACATACTTCTGCAAGGTCTCCCCTGCTTGCTGCTTGATGCGCCGCAAGTCGCCAACAGCAGGCGGGCGACCGCGAGTGCCCTGGGAGTTGGTGACGAAACGCTCACGCATCTCGCCCTAGGAGGAGATCGATCCCACGGGCAAGTTCAGGAGCCATGAGCGCGCGCCATCCTTGAGGGCCATGGGAAACCTGTTCGCCATGACCTTCTCGTCTTCGTTAGCTACCTCGATGCTCAGCTCGTAGAGCTACAAGAACACCGTGGGGTCGGGGGTGCCGTCGTAGCACGGAGGCAGGTCTGGCTTGAACTTGCCAGGCCAAATGACGTTGCGCAGGTCGGGAGTGAAGGCACGATAGCCTGCAGTAGTCACCGAAGCTCGTCGTGGTGGTGGTGCCTGGTCTTGGTACACGCGCGCCGCCACCCTGTGCGGTTCACGGTCTTGACGTGGTGGTGTGGGGAGTGCAGGAGCGTTTTCTTGCGGCCGAGGGACCTCCTGGCAGCTTCCTTCTTCATGGGCGGGCACCCGGTGTGGTGGATCATGCCGCGGGACCACGCGTCTTGGTTTAAGAATGCCAGCTTGAGGCGGATGTGGAGGAGGCGCTCCATGGGGTACGTCCCCCGTGGCCAGAGGTGGGCGAGGCAGCAAGAGGTACGGTGCAGGAGAGCCCCCAGCGGCATTGACGAGCTCGGCAATGCGGTCCAGCCAGTCGTCATAGAGGTCATCGACCGTGCGGTAATGCAGGAGCTCACGTGCCATGAGCAGCGTGGCCTATGCGTCCATGGGCGTGCGATGAACATGGGACAAAGAGCCGGCCGGAGTCAGCGACAGGGTGGCGGTGCGTCTGTCCCGTCGCATGGAGGGGTGCAGCAAAGAGGCCTGCTGCTCATTCGCCACCGGGCCGATGGCGGTGTTGGCGGCGGGTGACGGAGAACGGCGGGGAGGTCCGCCAACGGGCGCCATCTGAGCGACGCGGGCGGCGAGGGCAGCCCGGCGCTCAGCACGGGCTCGGCGAGCATCAGACATGGATGCGGTGGAGCAGTGAAGCGCGAATCGACGAAGGGAAAGCTTCAGGGCACCCCTACCTGGTGCGCCAAATGTCGGATCGTGGGTTCCGGCAAACCCTTGAGGTTCAAACACTGGGGTGCGCATCGAAGATCTCTATCTCTCAATCTCTCTCTCTCTCTCTCTCTCTCGCTCACTCTCGCAATGATCTCTAGGCCTAGCTCGCCGAACCCAAGGAACAAGAGACACGAGAGTTATACTGGTTCGGGCCACCGTTGTGGTGTAATACCCTGCTCCAGTGTGGTGTGGTGGATTTCCTTGTAGGTTGAGGATGAACTAGTACAGTGGGCGAACAACCTCCTAAGGCGAGGTGTTCTTGAGCTTGATGAGCTGGTGAGATGGCCTTGGTGGAATGGATCTGATCCAAGATGAGCCCATCCAAGATGAGTCGATCCCCCTCTACGATGGTGGCTAGTCCTATTTATACAGGCCCTGGTCCTCTTCCCAAATGTTTAGGCGGGAAGGGATTCCACAATGGCCAATTTTGAAGGGGGACAACCAGTACAAGTTATCCTGACAAAAGGTGGTCTTCGCCTGCCAAAGGCTCTGGTGGTGACGCCACAATGGGCTCTGCGGTGACCTCCGTCCTGTCATCCTTTTGGTCTTGGTCTTGTTGCACTAATATGGAAACCTTTGCCTGACACCTCGGGACTCCTCGCCCGCGCCTGCTTCCTTAGCACCAAAGAGGAAACTGGCGCCCTACGCCTGCTGGCGCCCGCCTAGCCTTGGTCCTCATGGCTTACGTCACGCGGACCTCGCGAGGTGCCACTTGCATAGATATCTCCACTCCTCGGGAGCCAGCCTAGCGAGGCCGCCCCGGAGGAGGTCTTGGTGTCATCCGCCAAACGAGGCTTGGCCCCTCGTGAGGGTCTTGAGTGGTTGTTGATGAATATGGGCCATACCAGGCCGCTGGATGAGCCACGTCCTGGGCCTCAGACAGGTAAGTCTGGGTACCCCCATTCCTAGGACGCCGACATGGCCAAAGAAAGTTCATCCCTACAAAATCATATAGTTTGGCTATGCTCCATCTTTGTCACACGAAATATTCAAATCATGCACATCCCCGGTTTCAGCCAAGCAATTGTTGTTGGAAATATGCCCTAGAGGCAATAATAAAAGTATTATTATATTTCATTGTTCATGATAATTGTCTTTTATTCATGTTATAACTGTATTATCTGGAAATCGTAATACACGTGTGAATACTTAGACCACACTATGTCCCTGGTAAGCCTCTAGTTGATCAGCTCGTTGTGATCAACAGATAGTCATGGTTTCCTGACTATGGACATTGGATGTCATTGATAACGGGATCACATCATTAGGAGAATGATGTGATGGACAAGACCCAATCCTAAGCATAGCATAAAAGATCGTGTAGTTCGTTTTGCTAGAGCTTTGCAAGTGTCAAGTATCTCTTCCTTCGACCATGAGATCGTGTAACTCCCGGATACCGTAAGAGTGCCTTGGGTGTATCAAACGTCACAACGTAACTGGGTGACTATAAAGGTGCATTACAGGTATCTCCGAAAGTAGCTGTTGGGTTGACACGGATCGAGACTCGGATTTGTCACTCCGTATGACGGAGAGGTATCTCTGGGCCCACTCGGTAATGCATCATCATATTGAGCTCAATGTGACCAAGGTGTTGGACACGGGATCATGCATTACGGTACGAGTAAAGTGACTTGCCGGTAATGAGACTGAACAAGGTATTGGGATACCGACGATCGAGTCTCGGGCAAGTAACGTACCGATTGACAAAGGGAATTGCATACAGGGTTTGATCAAATCCTCGACATTGTGGTTCATCCGATGACAACATCGAGGAGCATGTGGGAGCCATCATGGGTATCCAGATCCCGCTGATGGTTATTGACTGAGAGCGTCTCGGTCATGTCTGCATGTCTCCCGAACCCGTAGGGTCTACACACTTAAGGTTCGGTAACGCTAGGGTTATGAAGATATGTATATGCAGAAACCCGAATGTTGTTCGGAGTCCCGGATGAGATCCCGGACGTCACGAGGATTTCCGGAATGGTCCGGAGGTAAAGAATTATATATAGGAAGTGCTATTTCAGGCATCGGGACAAGTTTCGGGGTTATCGGTATTGTACCGGGACCACCGGAAGGGTCCCGGGGGTCCACCGGGTGGGGCCACCTGTCCCGGGGGGCCACATGGGCTGTAGGGGGTGCGCCTTGGCCATCATGGGCCAAGGGCACCAGCCCCTATAGGCCCATGCGCCTAGGGTTTCCCCCTAGGAGGAGTCCTAGTGGTGGAAGGTACCCCTAGGTGCCTTGGGGGGGAGGGAAACCTCCCCTAGGCCGCCGCCCCCCCTAGTAGATCTCATCTACTAGGGCCGGCGCCCCCCCTGGCACCCCTATATATAGTGGGGGAGAGGAGGGACTTCATACACCAGCCCCTGGCGCCTCCACCTCCCCCCGTTACGTCTCTCCCTCGTAGTCTCGGCGAAGCCCTGCTGCTGTGACGCCCTGCATCCACCACCACGCCGTCGTGCTGCTGGATCTTCATCAACCTCTCCTTCCCCCTTGCTGGATCAAGAAGGAGGAGACGTCTCCCGTCCCGTACGTGTGTTGAACGCGGAGGTGCCGTCCGTTCGGCGCTGGTCATCGGTGATTTGGATCACGTCGAGTACGACTACATCATCACCTTGCAAGCTTCCGCACGCGATCTACAAGTGGTATGTAGATGCAAACTCTCTCCCTAGACTCGTTGCTTAGATGAACTCATAGATGGATCTTGGTGAAACCGTAGGAAAAATTTTAATTTTCTGCAACGTTCCCCAACAGTGGCATCATGAGCTAGGTCTATGCGTAGTTCCCTTTGCACGAGTAGAACACAACTTTGTTGTGGGCGTGGATTTTGTCATCTTACTTGCCTCTACTAGTCTTTTCTTGCTCAACGGTATTGTGGGATGAAGCGGCCCGGACCAACCTTACACGTACACTTACGTGAGACCGGTTCCACCGACTGACATGCACAAGTTGCATAAGGTGGCTGGCGGGTGTCTGTCTCTCCCACCTTAGTTGGAGCGGAATCGATGAACAGGGCCCTTATGAAGGGTAAATAGAAGTTGACAAAATCACGTTGTGGTGATTCGTAGGTAAGAAAACGTTCTTGCTAGAACCCAATTGCAGCCACGTAAAAGATGCAACAACAATTAGAGGACGTCTAACTTGTTTTTGTAGCGATTGATCATGTGATGTGATATGGCCAGAAGTTGTGATGAATGATGAATTGTGATGTATGAGATCATGTTCTTTGTAATAGGATTCACGACTTGCATGTCGATGAGTATGACAACCGGCAGGAGCCATAGGAGTTGTCTTTATTTTTTTGTATGACCTGCGTGTCATTGAATAACGTCATGTAAACTACTTTACTTTATTGCTAAACGTTAGTCATAGAAGTAGAAGTAGTCGTTGGCGTGACAACTTCATGAAGACACGATGATGGAGATCATGATGATGGAGATCATGGTGTCAAGCCGGTGACAAGATGATCATGGAGCCCCGAAGATGAAGATCAATGGAGCTATATGATATTGGCCATATCATGTCACAACTATATAATTGCATGTGATGTTTATTATGTATTATGCATCTTGTTTACTTAGGACGACGGTAGTAAATAAGATGATCCCTTATAAAATTTCAAGAAGTGTTCTCCCCTAACTGTGCACCGTTGCTACAGTTTGTCGTTTCTAAGCACCACGTGATGATCGGGTGTGATGGATTCTTACGTTCACATACAACGGGTGTAAGACAGTTTTACACAGCGAAAACACTTAGGGTTAACTTGACGAGCCTAGAATGTGCAGACATGGCCTCGGAACACGGAGACCGAAAGGTCGAACACGAGTCGTATGGAAGATACGATCAACATGAAAATGTTCACCGACGATGACTAGTCCGTCTCACGTGATGATCGGACACGGGCTAGTCGACTCGGATCGTGTAACACTTAGATGACTAAAGGGATGTCTAATCTAAGTGGGAGTTCATAATTTGATTAGAACTTTATTATCATGAACTTAGTCTAAAACCTTTGCAAATATGTCTTGTAGATCAATGGCCAACGCTAATGTCAACATGAACTTCAACGCGTTCCTAGAGAAAACCAAGCTGAAAGATGATGGCAGCAACTATACGGACTGGGTCCGGAACCTGAGGATCATCCTCATAGCTGCCAGGAAACAATGTGTCCTAGAAGGACCGCTAGGTGACGCTCCCGTCCCAGAGAACCAAGACATTATGAATGCTTGGCAGTCTCGCGCTGATGATTACTCCCTCGTTCAGTGCGGCATGCTTTACAGCTTAGAACCGGGGCTCCAAAAGCGTTTTGAGCATCACGGAGCATATGAGATGTTCGAAGAGCTGAAACTAGTTTTCCAAGCTCATGCCCGGGTCGAGAGATATGATGTCTCCGACAAGTTCTACAGTTGTAAGATGGAGGAAAACAGTTCTGTCAGTGAGCACATCCTGAAGATGTCTGGGTTGCACAACTGTATGACCCAGCTGAACATTAACCTCCCAGATGAGGCGGTCATTGACAGAATCCTCCAGTCGCTCCCACCAAGCTACAAGAGCTTTGTGATGAACTACAACATGCAGGGAATGGAGAAGACCATTCCTGAAGTGTTCTCGATGCTGAAGTCAGCAGAGGCTGAAATCAAGAAAGAACATCAAGTGTTGATGGTCAATAAGACCACTAAGTTCAAGAAGGGCAAGGGTAAGAAGAACTTCAAGAAAGAAGGCAAAGATGTTGCCGCGCCTGGTAAGCCAGTTACCGGGAAGAAGTCAAAGAATGGACCCAAGCCTGAGACTGAGTGCTTTTATTGCAAGGGGAAGGGTCTCTGGAAGCGGAACTGCCCCAAATACTTAGCGGATAAGAAGGCCGGCAACACCAAAGGTATATTTGATATACATGTGATTGATGTGTACCTTACCAGTACTCGTAGTAACTCCTGGGTATTTGATACCGGTGCCATTGCTCATATTTGTAACTCACAGCAGGAGCTGCGGAATAAACGGAGACTGGCGAAGGACGAGGTGACGATGCGCTGTAACGCCCCAGATATACTTTCCATATTTGTATCCAACTCTTGCCGTCCCTGGCGCTAAGTTATATTTATTTCTCGGGTTCGGGTCTTTGTCTCCGTGTGTTGTTTTTCTTTTTTTCGTGCATCCCTTATCATGTCATCACGTGCATTGCATTTGCATACATGTTCATCTCATGCATTCGAGCATTTTCCCCGTTGTCCGTTTTGCATTCCGGCGCTTCGTTCTCCTCCGGTGGTCATTTCTAGCTTTCTTTCTTGTGTGGGGATTAAACATTTCCGGATTGGACCGAGACTTGCCAAGCGGCCTTGGTTTACTACCGGTAGACCGCCTGTCAAGTTTCGTATCATTTGGACTTCGTTTGATACTCCAACGGTTAACCGAGGGACCGAAAAGGCCTCGTGTGTGTTGCAGCCCAACACCCCCCAAATTTGGCCCAAAACCCACCAAACTCTGCTCCATGTCCTAGAGCGTTCGATCACGATCGTGTGGGCGAAAACCGCACCTCATTTGGACTCTCCTAGCTCCCTCTATGCCTATATATACACCCCTCCGTTTTCGGATCTCTCCCTCTCCCCGAAACCCTAAAAAAAAAAAGATTTCCTTCCTCCGCCGCCGACGGACGTGTCCGGATCGGACCGGACACCGTCCGCCCCGCCGCCGTCCCGGCCACCGGACGCCGCCCCGCCGGCCGTCGTCCCCGCCTTCGCCGGCGTCGCCTCGGGAGGCGCGCCCCGACCCGGCTGCTACAGTGCCCGAACCCTAGATCTGAGATCTAAACCGAGGGTTGACTTTTTCCCTCTCCCTCTAATTTTTATGCATTCTTTGACTGCTTGTATCTCCGCAACCGAAACTCCGTTTTGGGCATATAATATATCAAAATCTTCGTCTCGACATGTACATCATTTCATTCCATTGCATAATTTGCATTTGAGGTCATCTTGATACCCAAAATGCTGTGAGAAGGAGGCTTCGTGAGTTAAATTGCAGATCCGTTAGTTCATCATGCACTTTTGTCATTTTTGCTATATTTAATTCGTGCATGATATGCCTGTGCCCCTTTGGGATGTTTTGTGAAGCATTTTGTCTTCTTTCCAGAGGTGCCACCCATGCATTTTTAGGATGTGTGTGTTGTCTTGTGCAAGCTTGCGAAGAGAGGTACCTGAGATTGCAGATTTCAGGGACTTAGTGATTTTCACTAAGTCTGGGATATTTTAGTTCATGATGCCATATGTCCAGCTTGTTTCCTAGTGATCCGTGCCTCTTTTGAGGATGATCAGTAAGGGAGTTTTGATATTTATGTCATGCTCTATCCATCCATGTCTTTGTTGGCATTTGTGGAGTGCTCTAGGTTGACTCAATCGAGCTCAACTTTTGCTTCGTTGTTAATCTGGGCAGATCGTCAACTTGTTTGCGATTTCGCCGATGCTACCGTTAGTGTTCCATGCATGCTATGCCTTTGTTCTTGCCATGTGTAGCTAGCACTTTGTGCCTTCTTGCTGGTTATATGCTTTCCTTGCCATGACTTGCACCGTAGTGAGTGCATCGAGCTCGTTTACATGCCTTCGTGAGTTAAATTTCAGCATGTCTCAGTTTTCACTAAGTCTGAAAACTGATTGTGTTCGAGCGATGTTCGTGAGCTCGGTAGAGTATTTTGTGAACCCTTTTGGCCCCAGGTCACTTTGGGTGTTTTATTAAGCTTGTTGAGTAGCTCCATGCCACGTTCTTACTTGTCATGTTCAGGTTTTCTATCATGTTGTTTTGCTGCTCCGAAGAGAGCATCGTGATCTGAAATTTCAGACTAGTGTTAATTTCACTAAGTCTGAAATCTGTTTTGCTTTTGCGTTTTAGCCATGCTTGTTTGAACCTCTTAATGGATGAATTTGCCTATGGCTCAGTGCTAGTGTTTTGTCAACCATCTTGTGTACATCACTGCCATGTATTTTGTTTTCATGTTTGGTGGCTGTAGCATGTTCATTTCGTTGCATTTAGATGCCTACTTGCTGTAAATCGCAGACCGGTGTCATATCTTAAAACGCTCGCCATTTCCAAACCGTAACTCCGATTCCAATGATCTTTATATCGTTTTCAAGCGATTTCATCCCCTCTATCCAGTGGCACACTTGGTTTTCCAAGTTGATGTCAGGTTCATGCATTTCCTGTCATATCTTGCATTTTGCATCCCGCATCGCATCCCGCATAGCATATCGTCATTTCATCATATTGCTTGGTCTTGCCCGTGGTTGATTGTATCCTTGTTGCTTGTTTGTCTTGTTGGGTAGAGCCGGGAGACGAGTTCGCTACCGAGGAGCCCGTTGAGTTTGCTTGTGAGGATCCAGTCAACTCTGACAACTGTGCAGGCAAGATGATCATACCCTCGAAATCACTACTATCTTTGCTATGCTAGTTTGCTCGCTCTTTTGCTTGCCACTGCTTCGATGCCTACCTTTTGCTTGTCAGCCTCCCAATTGCCATGTTGAACCTCTAACCCACCATTGTCCTAGCAAACCATTGATTGGCTATGTTACCGCCTTGCTCAGCCCTTCTTATAGCGTTGTTAGTTGCAGGTGAAGGTTGGAGCCGATCCTTGTTGGATCATTTACTTCCTTGTTGGGATATCATTATATTGCTATGTTATCTTAATGCATCTATATACTTGGTTAAGGGTGGAAGGCTCGGCCTCTCGCCTAGTGTTTTGTTCCACTCTTGCCGCCCTAGTTTCCGTCATATCGGTGTTATGTTCCCGGATTGTTGCGTCCCTTACACGGTTGGGCTATAATGGGAACCCCTTGATAGTTCGCCTTGATTAAAGCTTTTCCAGCAATGCCCAACATTGGTTTTACCATTTGCCACCTAGCCTCTTTTCCCTTGGGTTTCCGGAGCCCGAGGGTCATCGTATTTTAGCCCCCCCTTGGGCCAGTGCTCCCTCTGAGTGTTGGTCCGAACTGAGCTGCCTGCGGGGCCACCTCGGGGAAACTTGAGGGTTGGTTTTACTCGTAGCTAGTCTCATCTGAGTGTGCCCTGAGAAAGAGATATGTGCAGCTCCTATCGGGATTTGTCGGCACATTCGGGCGGTGTTGCTGGACTTGTTTTAACCTGTCGAATCATCTTGTTGTACCAAGGTACCGAGTCTGATCGGTGTGTCTTGGGTGGAGGTCTATTCCTTCGTTGACCGTGAGAGCTTGTTATGGGCTAAGTTGGGACTCCCCTGCAGGGATTGATCTTTCGAAAGCCGTGCCCGCGGTTATGGGCAGATGGGAATTTGTTAATGTCCGATTGTAGATGACTTGAACTAAACTTAATTAAAATGAATCAACCGTGTGTGTTACCGTGATGGCCCCTTCTCGGCGGAGTCCGGGAAGTGGACACGGTGTTGGAGTTATGCTTGCGCAGGATGTTCTTTTAGCTTCTCGCTCGTGCTTCGCCTTCTCTTCTCGCTCTCTTTTGCGCATAAGTTAGCCACCACATATGCTAGTCGCTTGCTGCAGCTCCACATATATTGGCCTTATCCATTCCTATGAGCTTAAATAGTTTTGATCGCGTGGGTGTGAGATTGCTGAGTCCCTGTGGCTCACAGATACTACAACTCCAGATGCAGGTCCAGGTGTTTCTGCTCCAGTTGACAATTACGAGCTCCAGTGGGAGTTCGACGAGGACTCTCAGTGATACTACGTGTCTTTTCCGGATGATCAGTAGTGGTGCCTAGTTGGGGTTATCGATTCAGGACCTTGTCGCATGTTGGGGGTCTTTTCTATTTTGGCGCCGTAGTCGGGCCATGAGTGTTTGTTTGATGGATGTTATTTATGTACTCTGATGTGACGTGGCGAGTGTAAGCCAACTATGTTATCTCCCCCTTTTATTATGTATTACATGGGATGTTGTAATGATTGCCTGACTTGCGACATTGCTTTCAATGCGGTTATGCCTCTAAGTCGTGCCTCGACACGTGGGAGCTATAGCCGCATCGAGGGCGTTACAAGTTGGTAATCAGAGCCATCCCCGACCTTAGGAGCCCCATTGCTTGATCATTTTTAGCAGCCGAGTTGTGTCTAAAAAAATTGTTTTGAGTCCTTAGGAATTATATATCGGAGAGCTTAGGAATTCTTTTACTTCCCAGTCTCCTCATCGCTCTGGTAAGGCATCCTGACGTAGAGTTTTGACTCTTCTCTTCTCAAATTTCACTAAATTTTTTTTTAGGATCACGCGAGTATCTTGGTTTTGTTCCGATGGTTTTGTGGCGAGAACATTGTTCTTGGTGCCTCCTGTCTTTAGGGGTTGTGGCAGTGTCCCGAGGAGTTGAGCTCCGAGGTGTTGTCGTCACAATTTTATCGTTGCAATTCTGGTATACTTGAGATATGTTCGCCGACATCGAAAATCTCTTTTATGCAGTTCGTTGGTGAGATAACCTCGACGCCACCCAGTACTGGGGCGGGAGTTCGGGAGTATCGCCATAACTTGTATAACGGATGCTTTTCGAAGGTTGAGGTAGATGGTTTCCGAAGTTTTTCCTGGTTATGTGTTGAAGGATGGATACAGCTGGATGTAGGATTTGCTAGTTTGGGTGAGATATTGTGCTTCCCCTGTATCCCCAACACCTGATTGCATAACCGGAAAGGTTCGGGAGTTTCATAGGTGGGAATTCTAGTAGCTCTAGTTCTTCTTCCACGGATATTGGTTTGAGATTGGGATTTCTTACCGATTATTCGTTCTTGATCCGTACCTTGTTGATTTATTTCTATACCTTAATTCTTCGTGGCTTCGCAATTTATGGATATGTGACCATTTGAAGAGGAATGCATTCGTTCATTTTGTTCGGATGTAAAGACTATATGTTGCAATTTTCATTCCGTTGGATTCAGCTTCTATATTGTTGTCTATCTATGTGCTAATGGTGGTCAACCTCTTCAGGATGGCTCCTCCAACGCGCACGACTCCGAATCCTAATCCGCCTCCACCTCCGCCTCCTCCGGAAGCATGGCAAGCTGTGATGGCCGCTACTAATGCAAACACACAGTTGATCATGCAAATCCTCCAAGAGCGCAATCAAGGCAGTCAAGGGAATCAAGGCCATAATCAGCACCACTTTGCTACTCTGAACCAGTTCCTCGCAAATGGCCCAAAGACGTTCAGCAGTTGTGTTGAGGCTACCGATGCTGACGATTGGCTAGTGGATCTGGGCAAGCATTTTGAATGCAGCAACGTCAGGCCTGAAGATTTCGTCAAGTTCGCTTCTTTCCAGCTCAAAGATCAGGCTGCAGAGTGGTTCCAGCAGTACAAGGATTCCAGAGGTGGACGTCTGATCACTTGGGACGATTTCCGTCAAGATTTCCGCGCTCATCACATCCCTCAAAGTGTGGTTGAGAGTAAGCGTCAGGAATTCCGCAATCTGAAGCAAGGCTCTTTGTCTGTCTATGACTACAACAAGTTGTTCCAGAAGCTCGCCCGTTTTGCCAAGCAGGATGTTCCTGACGAGAAGAGCATGATCTATCAGTTCAGGGGTGGTCTTCGTGAGGAAATTCAGCTCGCTCTTGTCCTCTTTGAGCCGTTGAGATACGATGAGTTCTACAACATGGCACTGAAGCAAGAGGCTGCTCAGATGAGATGTGATGCTTCCAGGAAGCGTGCCAGAGATGTTACTCCGTCTTCCTCTACTCAAGTGGTCAAGCAGCAGAAGTATTGGCTTCCTCCTCCTCCGTTCCGTCAGCCGTATCAGCAGAAGAGCAAAGGTGGCAGTGGTTTCTCCCCCCCACCCAACCCAGGCTTTCAGAACAAGGCTTCGTCTCAAGCTCCAAGACCGAGTGCTCCGTATCACCGTCCGCTTTCAGAGGTCACGTGCAACAAGTGCCAACAGAAGGGTCACTATGCCAACAAGTGTACCAACCAGAGGCGTCTTCCTCCTCCTCCTCCTGTCAGATCGGCAAGTACAGCTGTGGTCAAGCATAATCCCAAGCACGCCAAGGTCAATATGCTGAATGCAGCTCAGGCTGAGGATTCTTCAGATGTGATCATGGGTAACCTTCCTGTTAATGATATTCCTGCAAAAGTTCTTTTTGACTCTGGTGCATCGCATTCCTTCATGTCATTTCCATTTGCATCGGAGAACAATTTTAGCACTAGGGCATTACCTAGAGCTATGCAAGTCGTCTCTCCAGCTAAGCGACTAAGTTCCAGTATGGAGGTGCCGGATATTTCAATCTTGATGGGTGATTTCAAGTTTCTCGCTTCTCCTATGATTCTTGGCAACTCGGATATCGATCTTATTCTCGGGATGGACTGGCTCTCTAAGCATAAAGCTCAGCTTGATTGTGCAGCCAGGCAGATTCAACTGACTCATTCGTCTGAGGAGGTCATTGTCTTTGCCGCTCGAGATAATTCCATCCGGTTGTTTTCTCTCAATGAGAAGGGTGAATTGGATGCTATCTCTCAAATTCCTGTCGTTTGCGAATATCAAGACGTCTTTCCAGAAGAACTTCCAGGGATGCCTCCGCACCGGCCAGTTGAATTCGTTATTGAACTTGAGCCTGGCACGGAACCTGTGTGCAAACGTCCCTACAAGCTCGGCCCCGAAGAGTTGAAGGAGCTGAAGAAACAACTCGATGAGCAAGAAAGATTGGGTCTCATTCGGCCTAGTACTTCTCCGTGGGGTTGTGGTGTTCTTTTTGTGAAGAAGAAGGATGGATCGAGTCGACTTTGTGTTGATTACCGTCCAGTAAACAAGAAGACCATCAAGAACAAATACCCACTTCCCAACATCAATGAGCTGTTCGAACAACTCAAGGGTGCTCAAGTATTCTCCAAGCTTGATCTCCGTATGGGTTATCATCAGATTCGTATTCGTGAGCAAGATATTCCCAAGACGGCGTTCAGAACAAGCTTTGGTTCATATGAATACACCGTCATGTCTTTTGGCCTCGCCAACGCTCCTCCGATGTTCTCTCGCATGATGAACTTCATCTTCAACCCCTACACCAATGAATTCGTTTTGGTCTATCTCGACGACATTTTGGTTTTCTCGAAGAACAAGAAAGATCATGCCAAGCACTTGCGTTTGGTTCTTGACAAGCTCAGAGAACATCAGTTCTACGCCAAGTTCTCCAAGTGTGAATTTTGGCTCGATGAGGTTCTTTATCTTGGTCATATCATCTCTGCCAAGGGCATTTCCGTGAACCCTGAGAAGGTGTCTGCAATTGTGAATTGGGAACCTCCTCAGAACGTGAAGCAACTCCGCAGTTTCCTCGGTCTCGCAAGCTATTGCAGAAGATTCGTTGAAAACTTTTCTAAGATCGCCAAGCCTCTCTCAAATCTTCTTCAGAAGCACGTCAAGTACGTTTGGTCTCCGGAGTGTGATATTGCTTTCAACTCTTTGAAAGAGAAATTGATCACTGCTCCAGTTCTGACTCCGCCTGATGAAACCAAGCCGTACGAGGTCTTTTGTGATGCCTCTCTCCAAGGTCTCGGTGCTGTACTGATGCAAGAGAAGAAAGTTGTTGCTTATACCTCTCGTCAGTTGAAACCTAATGAGAAGAACTACCCCACTCATGATCTCGAGTTGGCGGCAGTTGTGCACGCTTTGTTGACTTGGAGACATCTTCTATTGGGAAGGAAAGTGGATATTTTCACTGATCACAAGAGTCTCAAGTACATCTTCACTCAGCCTAATCTCAACCTCAGGCAGACTCGATGGGTCGAAATGATTCAAGAGTACAATCCGAGTATCGAGTATACTCCAGGCAAGGCTAATGTGATTGCTGACGCTTTGAGCAGAAAAGCTTATTGCAACAGTCTGATTCTCAAGCCTTATCAACCCGAGCTTTGTGAAGCTTTCCGCAAACTTAATCTGCAAGTTGTTCCTCAAGGTTTCCTCGCCAACCTTCAAGTCTCTCCTACCTTAGAAGACCAGATTCGCCAAGCCCAACTTCTTGATGCTATGGTGAAGAAGGTGAAGATTGGTATTGCAAAGAGTCAGTCCAAGTACAAGTGCTACCGACTTGATGACAAGGACACTCTCTTCTTCGAGGATCGAATTGTTGTGCCCAAAGGTGAACTTCGTAAGGTGATCATGAACGAGGCTCACAACTCTCTCCTCTCCATCCACCCTGGTAGTACGAAGATGTATCAGGACCTCAAGCAAGCTTATTGGTGGACTCGAATGAAGCGCGAGATCGCTCAATTCGTGAATGAATGTGATGTCTGCAGAAGAGTGAAGGCAGAACACCAAAGGCCAGCTGGTCTCCTCCAACCTCTTGCCATTCCAGAATGGAAGTTTGACCACATTGAAATGGACTTCGTGACTGGGTTTCCAAAGTCCAAGCGTGGCAATGATGCTATTTTTGTTGTCATCGACAAGCTCACCAAAGTGGCTCATTTTCTGCCTATCAAAGAGTCAATCACTGCAGCTCAATTGGCGGAACTCTATACCTCTCGCATTGTCTCTCTGCACGGTATTCCTCAAGTGATATCTTCAGACCGTGGCAGCATCTTTACCTCCAAGTTTTGGGATTCTTTTCAGAAAGCCATGGGCACCAACATCCGCTTCAGCACAGCTTTCCATCCTCAAACAAGCGGTCAAGTAGAGCGTGTCAACCAGATTCTTGAAGATATGCTCAGAGCTTGTGTGATCTCCTTCGGCATGAAGTGGGAGGATTGTCTTCCTTATGCTGAATTCTCATACAACAACAACTTTCAAGCAAGTTCGGGCAAGGCCCCCTTTGAAATTCTGTATGGCAGGAAGTGCCGTACCCCTCTCAACTGGTCTGAAACCGGTGAACGTCAGCTGCTGGGTAATGACTTAATCACAGAAGCAGAAGAGATGTGCAAAGTCATTCGTCATAACCTCAAAGCAGCCCAGTCCCGCCAGAAGAGCTACTATGATAGTAAGCATCGTGATCTGGTTTTCGAGATCGGAGATCATGTTTACCTCCGCGTCTCTCCCATGAAAGGTACTCGTCGCTTCGGTATCAAAGGGAAGCTTGCCCCTAGATACGTGGGACCTTTCAAGATTGTCAGCAAGAGAGGCGACCTCGCCTATCAACTCGAGCTTCCTTCAAACTTTGCAAATGTTCATGATGTGTTCCATGTCTCTCAGCTTCGAAAGTGCTTCAAGACTCCTGACCGCACCGTCAACTTCGAGGACATTGAGCTCCAAGAAGATCTCTCCTATCGTGAGCACCCAGTTGCTATTCTTGAAGAGACTGAACGCAAGACTCGCAACAAGTCAATCAAATTTCTCAAGGTCAAGTGGTCACACCATTCCGACCGTGAAGCTACCTGGGAACGCGAGGATCACCTCCGTTCTGAGTACCCGGAGTTCTTTCAGTCCTAGATCTCGGGACGAGATCTTTTCGTAGTGGTGGAGTGTTGTAACGCCCCAGATATACTTTCCATATTTGTATCCAACTCTTGCCGTCCCTGGCGCTAAGTTATATTTATTTCTCGGGTTCGGGTCTTTGTCTCCGTGTGTTGTTTTTCTTTTTTTCGTGCATCCCTTATCATGTCATCACGTGCATTGCATTTGCATACATGTTCATCTCATGCATTCGAGCATTTTCCCCGTTGTCCGTTTTGCATTCCGGCGCTTAGTTCTCCTCCGGTGGTCATTTCTAGCTTTCTTTCTTGTGTGGGGATTAAACATTTCCGGATTGGACCGAGACTTGCCAAGCGGCCTTGGTTTACTACCGGTAGACCGCCTGTCAAGTTTCGTATCATTTGGACTTCGTTTGATACTCCAACGGTTAACCGAGGGACCGAAAAGGCCTCGTGTGTGTTGCAGCCCAACACCCCCCAAATTTGGCCCAAAACCCACCAAACTCTGCTCCATGTCCTAGAGCGTTCGATCACGATCGTGTGGGCGAAAACCGCACCTCATTTGGACTCTCCTAGCTCCCTCTATGCCTATATATACACCCCTCCGTTTTCGGATCTCTCCCTCTCCCCGAAACCCTAAAAAAAAAGAAAAACAGATCTCCTTCCTCCGCCGCCGACGGACGTGTCCGGCCCGCGCCGGACAGCGTCCGCTCCACCACTCGCCGCGCGCCACGTGGCACGGACCACATCGCCACCGCCGCCGGGCCCGAGGCCCACGCCC